>NC_080173.1:8543505-8581705 GCF_950295315.1 Erinaceus europaeus | reverse complement strand
ATATTTATTCCTGCTCATTTTCCAAGACTGGGACCCAGTGTCCCTTCTTATGCTTTTCCCTCGGGCTCAGTGTCAACGCTCCTCACTTCTTTGTTGTCCTGCTGTTTTCTGTGTTCCAAGGCAATGCGCTCGTGCATGGTAATTATTGTGAATATGGCTGACTCCTCCCTGGGTGATGAGTCTGTCTGGAGCATGGAATGTTTCGACTTCTTAATTCCACCAGAGTCTGTTGTGGTGCTCCATAAATACTGATTGATGAGTCCAGGAATGAATGGGGCTTTCAGAGGTTCGGCTGAGCCAGACTGAGAGATAGGGTTCTCAACCCCCTTTAATGATTTGACACGGATGAGCCCTGGAATCCAGATTTATGAAGGCAGTTTTCTAAATTAGCAATTCTTTAATTAGGTGTTCTCTAATAATACATTCTTGACCATAGCACATTGTAAAATATATATATGTATATATACATATATATGTGCATATATTTATATACATACGTCAGTTCTGTGGTCAGATCTTTCTCTGTTATGTACAACTAATGATAATGGTGACAATAGGGATGCAGTCTAACAATACAAATATCCAACATTCATTGTGACAGGGACTATGGTAAGCACCTTCATACATCAATTTATTTTATTTTGTTTTACTTCTTTTACTTTATTGCCACTAGGGTTAAGGCTGGGACTCACTGCTCCTGGCATCCATTTTCTTTCCCTTTCTCTCTCTCTCTCCCTCTCTCTGTCTCTCTCTGGTCTCTTTTATGTTTCTTTCTTATTTTATAGGTGAGAAAAAGTGAGAGAAAGAGAGAAGGGGTGGGATGGGTTGTGGCAAACTCAGAAGAGCACACAGAGGATTCAAGTTCAAACCCTGCAACGGGAGTAATTTGACAAGTAGTAAAAACAGTGCTGCAGGTGTCTCTGTCTCCCCTCTCTTTCCTTCCTCCCCTTTCAATTTCTTCCCATCTGAACCAAAATAAATAAATAAATACCACTAGGAGTAGTGGATGTGCCATGTAACTATAGTCACTGAGCTTCAGTGATAACCCCTAGTAGAGAGATAGAGATAGAGGTAGATAGATAGATAGATAGAATAGATAGATAGATAGATAGGTAGATAGATAGATAGGGATTATCGTGCTACTCCGCTGCTTGTAAAATTTCCTCCTTGCTGATCCCCGAAGTATTTACCCAGGACTGGAACCTGGGTCTGTGCTCATGGTAACATATGTACTCTTCCTGGTAAGCCACCAGCTGCCCTCTGTACATATAGTGTTATTTATAGAAATAAGACTACTGTGAGTCACAGACTATCATACCATATATATGCAACGATACTGAGGTAAAGAGTGATTAAATGGCTTGGACAAGACTCTACTAATAATGACTAGTGAAGTATGGGTATAAACCCAGGGAACCGAGTTCCAGAGCGAAGCTAGTAGGACATGGAACTCAGTCAAGGATACTAAAACTGATCTGAGTGGTTGTAAACATCAAGTCCTTGATTTCTTAAAAGAAATCAAGAATTTATGACATTGAGGACTTCTAATATTTGTCCTAAATGTCCTCTAATCTTTCAGAACTTCAAAACTGTGGAATGCTGTTCTTAGACTAGCCTTGTCCTATTAGCTGAGTGAAACCAGTCTGTTGGGATTATGGTTGTGTATCTAGACTCTCTGAAACCTGTGGGATTATGTGGTTTTCTGGAAAATATTGACCAAAAACCACATCTACCCCAAATTGCTGTCTCAGTGAAACACATGGTTTTTTTCATTGTTTTGAATAATTTCAGTGGTGGTCTCAAACTTCTAGTTCCCTTCATTTGTGTGGAGTCAACAAAAATAACTCTATGCCAATAAGAAAAAAATTGGAAGACACATTTATCTCTTGCCACACCTTTGCCAATTAAAATATGCTTAGAGACTCATGGGAAAACTCACCTACATAGTGTTCCTACTTTCTTTTTATTGTGATCCAGGTTCATGTCTGACCCCTACTCCACTGGAAGAAACTTGTGCTATGTTAGCATTCTCTCTCTGTGTTTGTCTCTCTCTGTCTACAAAAGGCAGCTGAGATAATCAAAGACAAAAAGAGAGAGAAAAAAAATCTTGGAAAATATATACAACTACAAATGGAGGTTTTAGAACTCATCAGCTTTTAAAATATTAGACATTACTTATTTAAAAATGTGTCTTATATTTATAAACTTTTCAATTAAAAAAACTTTTGTTATCTTTATTTATTGGATAGAGACAGCCAGACATTGAGAGGAGGAGGGAAGCTAGAGAAGGAGAGAGACAGAGAGACATCTACAGACCTGCTTCATCACTCGCAAAGCTTTCCCCTGCAGGTAGGGACCAGGGGCTTGAACCTGGGTCCTTGTGCACTGCAGCATGTATGCTCAACCAGGTGTGCCACCATCTGGCCCCAAACTTTTCAATTTTTACATTTCTTGCTAGCTGGTATTTAAGCACTTTATTTTCCTTCCTGTGAAATAGGAGAAAATAATAATGTTCTTCAAATATAGCTTTAATTTTATACGGTGCTTAAATATGCCAAATTCTAGGCCAGCAAGCTAGCTCACCTAGGTAATGCATGTCCTTTGTCTTATACATGACCTGGGTTCAAGTCCAGCTCTCAAGTCACTGGAGGGAGCTGTAGTGGTTTAATGTCTTTCCTTATCTCATTTTATCTCCATCTGCCTCTCTCCATCTGAAAAAGTCAACTCAGAGTGGTGAAGTCCTGGTGATGACCAAAAAGCAAAAGCAAAAACTGAAACAAACAGAAACAGAGTCTAATAAGAGAAAAATAATTCTGATTTTTAAGTAAGTTTTTTTTTTCCTTTCCTTGCTTGATTATTGGGGGTTTTCCAGTATAGCTATTCATTTTGTAATTTGAGATGATTTGGATGTTTTAAAAGTTTATGGAAATGTTGAGTATAAACATGAATCTCTTTTCTATAAACATCACCATAATTCATTCTCGAATGGAAACCAGTGATCTATATCTATATGTCAACCTTGTTTTTCTATATATGAACTACAACGTGAACAAGCATATTATTTCTTAAAAAATATATATCCTTGTTCTTTCAGAAGACACAGGAACTGAAACAAGATTATCTATATTATATTACTGCATTCCATCTGAAATGTTTCAAGCATAAAGTAAAATGTCACGTATTTATTTTTGGTACACTGTGACTTCTCCAGGGCTTAGTTCCTGTGACATTCCCCTTTTCTAGGCTAACTCATCTTCCTTCCTCTGCCCTGCCCTCTCCTCCCCTCTTTTTTCTTCCTCTCCTTTCCTGTCTTTATTTGCTTATTTACTTATTTATTTATTTTAAGATAGACAAGACAGAGAGAGGAGAGAGATAGAAGGGGAGACACTAAAGGACTTGTCATTTGTAGTATCCTGTGATGTTAGTAGTTTGAACCCAGGTCCTTATATATTGTAAAATGTACTCTTGACTAGGTGAGCTATCTCTTGCCTCCAAGAAAGAAAAACTTATTGATATAATGTTTTATGAAATCAATCTAACCATTTTTAAATTCAAATCCAGTCATTGCTTGGTGTAACATAAGAGCCATCCTTGGATAAAATCTTCTCAAGCTATTTGCTGATGCAAATCTGTACTGGATAACTGGAGTATTGTAACTTATCAGATGTTAAATTGGCTAACATTGCTATTTCTATTTCAAAAGGACATTTTCTACGACTTCATGAAGTTACAGGAAGGTTGCTAGACTGATTGTATGTAAAGGCTAGCTCTATAGACTGGATATTGGGAGACACTTCAGCTTTCTTTGTTTCTAAGAAAGCCAATTTAGACAGAAATTTAAATGATCTATAAAATGCAGCAGGTAGGAAGTCTATGATCTTGGGGGTGACTAAGTGGAAGCACACCAGGTTAAGCGCATACAGTGAGAAGCCCAAGGACTAGTTATTCAAAGTTCCCTGCTCAGGCTCCCAGCTCCCCACCTGCAGGGGAGTTGCTTCACAGGTAGTGAAGCAGGTCTGCAGGTGTCTATCTTTCTTTCCCCCTCTCTGTCTGTCTTCCCCCCTCCTCTCTCAATTTCTCTCCTCATAAAAAAAGACCACCAGAAGCAGTGGATTCATAGTTTCATAGTGCTGGCACTAAGCCCCAGTGGTAACCCTGGAAGCAGACATATATATATATATCTTAGGCCAAGCTAGTAACTACATTAGACCAAACTTCAACTTTATATTTATATATTTTTAATTAATATCAAGTTTTTTTTTCCCCTCAGTATTTATCCAAATGTAGGTAGAAGGTAAAATGCCATATTAGTGGAATTGGAATTCATAGCACTATTGTGGCAATAGATAACTACTGCAAATACTTAAAGATATAAAGAAACAATGGTAGAAGTCAGAAATTCAAGAAATCTCATATAACCTTCCATTTGACTGAGATCTAGTCAAAGCAATTCTTGTTTTCAAGTGTAACTTGGTTTCATGATCCATTGATTTGGATATCCAGACTGTAGTCCTTTTTCAAGATTTTTACAGAAGACGAGTTAAGAGTAGGACTTTAAAATCACTTAGTCCAGTGGATCACTTTATAATACAGGAATCAATGTTTGTTGAACTACAGGAGTTGCCCATAGCTGTTCCTCCAGGTTTTTTTTTTAATATTTATTTATTTACTTAATTTATTTATTTCCTTTTGCTTGCCTTTGTTGTTTTATTGTTGTAATTATTGACGTTGTTGTTGTTGGACAGGACAGAGAGAAATGGAGAGAGATGGGGAAGACAGAGAGGGGGAGAGAAAGACAGACACCTGCAGACCTGCTCCACCGCTCGAGAAGTGACTCCCCTGCAGGTGGGGAGCTGGGGGCTCGAACCAAGATCCTTACACGCGGATCCTTGCACTTTGCACCACCTGTGCTTAACTCGCTGCACTACCGCCAGACTACCCCTCCTCCAGGTTCTATTGGAGTTGAGACTTTACACTCCCCCACCTACAAACATCCTTATATATTTACATGCCGTCTGGTACCTTGATTCTATTTAGTGAGACAGCATTAAAAACAAAACAGTGTGTGACAGCTACTTTTTAGGGAAGTCACAACTACTGCCATGAAATCTGTAAAAGTACCTCAAACGTTCTCCACCCTGACAACCAACGTCAGCCACTACTAGTACACACATCTTGACGTCTTGGTGGTGTCTGTCCACCTGCATATCTTAATTCAAGTCCGGTGTGGAATCAAAGAGTACTTATTAACTAGATGCTGCTAAATGATTTTGATGGGGAAGGAAACCTTTTCCATTCAGGTCAAGGCCTTATGTATCTTGCCACTTAGAAATTTCACCCTGTGATAGTCTCTCTCAGCATCCAGTTTCTTGTAGAATCAGTGACTCCACGCCATGCCTCTGAAACACGGCTCTGAGCACTTTCCTACAGGGAGTAAACTGTCATTTTTCACCACATTAAATTTTATAAGTTTCAAGCAAATGGAAACTGGGTTTTATTATTTTCTCTCTTTCTCTCTCTCTCTCTCTCTTTTTTTTTTTTTGCCATGAATGTTTTATGGCTACAAAAACAGAATTTGTGGTTTCAACTGTTCAAGTTTGATGCAGAAAGCTATGGAATCTCTTATGTAACCTGATGGCCTGAATAATTATCAAAATATTTTGCTTTCCACCCTTTCTAAGCTTTAGCAGCAGAAAAAAAAATAGTGTATGCAACCTTTTGACCACAAAATAATAATGAGAAAGCCCCTTTTACAAGTTCTGCTCTTATACCTCCCCTGAAAATACTGTAACTGGGGGAAGGCCAATGCAGCCCGTGCCCCATCCCAGTTCTTACTGGGAAATGCTTTTTGGAGGGAATAAAACAGAGCCTATGGAAACGAAAATCAGGAGTAAGAGAAAAGAAAAAACAGTGAAATAAAGAATACTTAGTAACAAGTCAAAGCCATTTGGTGTCTTATCTTTTTTAAATCTAGGAATCATAGTATGCTGATCTAAAAGAATAATGGTGTGCAAAGTGTGTGTGTGTGTGTGTGTGTGTGTGTGTTTTGGCTCACATGAAACATTGTTTTTCAGTGTTAACTAAGAACAGAAATGTCTGCTTTACTTATTCAATATTCTGTTGCTCCAGGTACCTCTTAAATAGAGGAAAGTCTCATTTTATGAAAATTAGGATCCCTGACATTATTCCTGTGAATAAAACGTACTGTATATTTACATATATATTTACACATGAGTACGTCAATACACCATATGTTATTTTAAATCTAATGTATTGGCTGCATTATTTCATATATGTATTAGCATGTTGATACTGACTATAAAATAATGCAAATATTTATATGTGACGTGTAATGTATAGATTAATGATGATTTTATCTGACTTCAGAAGTGTTTCTTTTTCTTTTTTTCTTTTAGTTTTATTTATTCAATATTGGCTAGAGACAGAGAGAAATTGAGAGGAAGGGGGAGATAGAATGGGTTCACAGTCTGGCTATATGGTGATTAAGTTAGCAAAAGCATATGATCTGTCTTCTGTATGCCTTGATTTAGGGCAGTTTTGAGTTGATGAATAAATCCAAGACAGCATTTCCTAAAATATAATCTATGTCCCATCACATAGAATCACTTTTATCATCACCATCAGTGTTGGCAGTTGTCACACTGAAGCCTTCCTGATATATTTTCTCATTCAGGAAGAGTCGGTTCCTTTTAGGGGATGCAAATATTGGTGAGTTTGTTTTCTTTAGTTTTAAATATGGGCTTTGTCATACTTAGCAAATTATTTTAATGAGGAAACTGGTTTACTCACATTTTCCGAAAGAGAAAGAGAGAGAAAAAAAAGAGAGAAAAGAAAGAAGTCTCCTTCAAGTGTTGGATCATGCAACAGTGGAGCCCAGGGCCATTCACAAAGGGAATGGTAAAGACAGATTCCTTTTCTCCTTATTGGATTAACCCCATGCCTATCAAATGTAAATTCTAGTGATTAACCATCCATGCTGCTTGGTTAATCAGTCTCTCTATTCAGTGTGCATTGGGTCTGGGGGTTGATGGAGTTTCCTTTTCAAATCAACTCTTTTGGAAATCTTTCCTAATGGGACTTTGCTTATATGGACAGAGAACAATGCAACCAAATAAGCCACCAGCTGGAGTGAAAGAGATGGCCAAGCGAAAAGGCATATCTCGTTCTGGGGAAAATTAACCTCCCAATTTTGCACAGTAATTGATTCCATCTGACTGAAGAGTTGCAGCCTCCATTGTGACTGTCATTTGGAGAGCTGGGAAGCAAAAGCCTGTAATTACAGTCAGGCAACCCTGTTATCAGAGCCTGGGGAGGGCCCTAGTCTTTTCCTACCCTGGGTGATCACAGGTGAGGCTGGCCAGAAAGGGAGGAAGGAGAGAGGGGAAAGTAGGGTGGTGGCTCTTTTCTCCATGGGAAAAAGCCCTAAGGTAGCCTGGACCGTGGAGAAAAGGTCAGAGAGGTCTCAGGGAGTCCTCTTGAGTTTTCATGAGAGGAACACGAATTGACTAGAGCTTCCTGCTTCTTGCAAATTCTTCTCTCCAGGGAGATGCTTTGCCTGGAGATACCTTAAAAAGTCTAGGGACTATTGTTATTAACACGTAGTTGGGAGAACTATTATCGTGCCCACTGTAATATACTATCAGTAGCTGTGTAAGTAACTTTACTATGTTCAGACAAGACCAGTGGACCTAAAGGGTGAGTACTGAACTTGGCAGCACACGCGTTAAATGAGATGAGTGAAGAATCAGATTTGCATTCTGTCTTCCCTGGGCAGATGACCGACCTCACCAATGTGTCCTGGAACCCCACCTCCCCAGAGCCCTGCCCCACTAAGGAAAGATAGAAACAGGCTGGGGGTTTGGATCTACCTGCCAACACCCATGTCCAGTGGAGAAGCAATTACAGAAGCCAGAATTCCTACCTTCTGCATCCCAAAAAAGATTTTGGTCCATACTCCCAGAGGGATAAAGAAATGGGAATTTTCTGATGGAGGGGATCAGACACCCAGAACTCTAGTGATGGAAAATGTATGGAATTAAATCCCTGTTATCTTGTAAATCAATATTGTAAATCAATATTCAATCATGAATAAAACACAAGAAATTAAAAATAAGTGAGTAATAAAAAAGTTGGCTATGTCCTCACTCTCCCTTTATGTAGAAAGAAGGCAGTACTGAAACTTTTAAGCCATGCTTGATTTTCATTAGACTAAATGCAAGATGACTGGTGTTTATCTGATTAAAGGTGGAGGAAAGGCCAGTAAAAGGCAAGATTGACAAGTCTGAAAAATGTGTCTGTGAGATTAAAAAGTCATCCCTTTAAACATTTTGTGAAGTTTTTAAATTTGTGATTTAATAATTGATTTACAAAACGGTAAGATAGGGAGTCGGGCTGTTCTATCCAACAACAAGGACATCAATAACAACAACAATAATAACAACCACAACAACGATAAAACAAGGGCAACAAAAGGGAAAAAATAGGGAAAAAAAGGACTCTAAAGAAAAACAAAAAACTTTAAGATAACAGGGGGTATAATTCCACAAGGTTCCCACCACTAGAGTTCTGTGTTCCCCATTCTCTCCATTGGAAACTGCAGTAGTTCTCCCAAGGCCACAGATATGGGTTATCTATCTGTCTGTCTGTCTTTCTATCTATCTATTTAAATTCTGTCAGTGATTTAATATTGATTTACAGAATTACAAGATAACAGGGATACAACTCCACACTGTTCCCACCACCAGAGTTCTGAATCCCCAATCCCTCCAGTATAAGCTACAGCAGTTCTCTTAAGATTGCAGATAGGGTTAACTATGATTAAGCTTTTTTTTTTTTTCTCTAGAGCCCTTAATATGGAATTAGGATATCAGAGTGCCAGCTCCACTATAAAGAATCCAGTGTCAGAACATATGAGACATGTGCATTTTCGTATTATGCCCTTCTTTGGAATATATAGCAAAGGGTTTTGAAAGCACATTGCCCGTATTCTTTCTAGATCTCGCAAATAATTCTAGAGAAATATAAATGGTAGCTTTCATTAACATTATGCAGTTTTCCAGGTATAAGAAGTAGGTTTTGGGGAGCAGGCGGTAGTGCATCAGGTTAAGTGCACATAATACACAATACAAGGACAGGCACAAGGATCCCGGTTTGAGCCCACACTCCTTAGTTGTACGGGGAATGTTTCACAAGCAAGGAAGCAGGTCTGCAGATTTTTTTTTTTTTAGTTTCTTTTAAATTTATTTATTTTCCCTTTTGTGGACCTTGTTATTTTTTATTGTTGTAGTAGTTATTGTTGCTGTTGTTATTGATGTCACTGTTGTTGGATAGGACAGAGAGAAATGGAGAGAGGAGGGGAAGACAGAGAGGGGGAGAGAAAGACACCTGCCGACCTGCTTCACCGCTTCACCGGGGCCTCAAACCAGGATCCTTAAGGCTGGTCCTTGAGCTTTGCGCCACACACACACACACACACACACACACACACACACACACACACACACGCTTAACCCGCTGCGCTACCACCCGACTCCCTGCATATTTCTATCTTTCTTTCTCCCTCTCTATTTCCCCCTCCTATCTCAACTTCTCTCTGTCCTATCTAATAGAATGGGAAAAAATGGCCACCAGAAGCTGTGGATTTGTAGTATGGAACCGCAGCGATAACCCTGGGGCCAAAAAAGAAAAAGAAAAAAGAATGTTTTCTTGTTGCCACTTTTACTATTATGAAGAGCCTGCCTGCCTAAGCAAAGGAAATCCTAGTCACTAGAGAAAAAGAACTATTTTTCTTTTAAAAAAATTGTTGTCTATTTGTTTGTTTACTTATTTATTATTGTGTTGAGACAGAGAGAAGTTGAGAGGGGAGTGAGAGATAAGGAAAGAGACAGAGAGACACCTGCAGCCCTGCTTCACCACTTGTGAAGTTTCCCCCCTCAAAGTGGCAACCAGGGGTTTGAACCAGAGTTCCTGCACACTGTAATGACTGTGCTTAACCAGGTGTAACGCCACCTGCCCCGCCCCACCTTTTCCTATCCTTCATTCCTTCGTTCCTTCCTTCCTTTCTTCATTTTTTATTTTTGCTACTTAAACTTTTGAATAAAGCTTACAAGCAGGCATAGGTATATGGTTTGAGTATGCTCAGGAAGAGTACAGTGTAAAATGTAGATATTGTTATGTCTAATTTTATGAAGAAAAGAAAGAGAACTTAAGATCTATCTTAAGAGACTCAAACATTGATTTTTTTTTTGAATAGCAATTGTGTATAAGGAATGATCTTCTGATAAACAAAAAATCACTTCAGATCCTCCCCAAAACAATGTGGTCTTTTAGTGAATAATGAATAAACATATGTGAAGAATTCAGTAACTTTTTAAATCAATTTCTCCCAGGTGGGAACTGGAAGATAGCTCACCTACCACATAGATGCCTTGTCAAGCCTGGACCCAATCTTGAGCCCCAACTATATACGAGTGTATCACGACACCAGGGGAAGCTGCAGTACTGTGAAGCTGAGTTTTCTCTTCTCTCCTCCTCCTCATCCACCTCCTCTTCTTGTTCTTTCTCAATCTTTCTCTCCCATCTCTGTATCTCTTCTTCTCCTTCTCCTCCTCCTCCTCCTTCTTCTTCTCCTCTCTCCTCTCTCTCTCTCCCTCCCCCCTCCCTCCCTCCTTCTCTTTCTCCCTTCCGATCTTAAAAACAATAAAAGGTTAGCCCAGGAATTGTGAACTTAAGGGAACAAACAAAAACACATAGGCACCTTTGTATATATAAGGTTCATGACAAGGACTGGGAGATAAAATTATATAGTGTAGTAATCCTTTCCTTCTTTCATGACAGAAATAGAGATGTTACTATAAATTTAGAAAGAATAAGCAAAACATATTTCTTACATTAAAAGTAAATGTAAAATGTAAACACAGTCAGTTCTTCTTTAATCCATGGTGTATATTTGTTTGTTTGAAAAGAGCAAGAGAGATAATAGTATATACCTTACAGGATTTCCCCTTCCTTCCTTCCTTCCTTCCTCCCTCCCTTTCTTTCTTTCTTTCTATTTTTTTTTTTTTTTTTGCCAGAGCACTCTGGCTTATAGTGGTGCAGGAGATTGAACCTGGTTCTTCAGAGCCAAGCATGAGAGTCCCTTTGCATAACCATTATACTATCTATCTCCACCCAGAGGATTTCTGTAAGTATGAAATAATGACATAATGATTTGACCTCAAGAGCATTCTTTACCTGCATATGGACATCACATAGGCTCTTTTCTTTCTTTCTTTTTTAAAATATTTATTTATTTATTTATTTATTTATTTATTCCCTTTTGTTGCCCTTGTTGTTTTCTTGTTGTAGTTATTGTTGTTGTTACTGATGTCATCCTTGTTGGATAGGACAGAGAGAAATGGAGAGAGGAGGGGAAGACAGAGAGGGGGAGAGAAAGACAGGCACCTGCAGATCTGCTTCACCGCCTGTGAAGCAACTCCCCTGCAGGTGGGGAGCCAGGGGCTCGAACTGGAATCCTTATGCAGGTCCTTGTGCTTCGCACCACCTGTGCTTAGCCTGCTGCACTGCTTCCCGACTTCCAGACACGCTCTTCTTATTGGCACACTGACACATGTTGCATGAGTAGACCACACAGTATCTGAATAGGCTATAGTTTGTTTCACCAATACAGGGCAGCCATTAAATTGGAACAAACTTTGGCTATTTGAAACCATGTTGAATATATTAAACTGCACATTTGCTTCCAGTATTTCTTCACGAATATTGTTTTATCATCTAGAGATAAAGCCCATTGGCCATTGGAGATGGTCCAGGTAAACAGCCTAGGTGGCAAGTTTCCATTTCACAGAGAGTTGTGAGAGGGAGAGTCGGGCAGACAGCCACAGAGTGGACACTAAGGCAATCTAATTATGGAGGTCAGGCAGCAACATTGCTGGGACTCCCAGAAGGTTGAGTGCCGGAGTATGGAAAAATCCCAATTAGGTGATTAATTTAAGTTCTGGGTGTGCTGTTAGCCTATGGCCATGGAGTCGGGAAAAGAAATAATTACCTCTCAAATTGCCATGCTGGACTGATTAATTTTTAATTGAGTCTTGTTAAAAGCATGGAAAATTGTGACATATATAACCTGGAGAAATAGTCTCGAGCCAGTGGGAGTCACTCTTCTCTCCACAGGAACACACAGATTTAACGAGAAAGGAAAGTGACTCAGATAGAGCCTGGAGGCAGGGTTGGCTGTATAATGTGACCACTCAGGTCCCTTGGAGAAAAAGCTGGACTTCAAAGTAGCCTCAAAAGTTCAACCTGCTTTCCTTCTGACTCTCTCCAGCAAGGCTACCCTGCATGGTAGATGCCAGGGGCCTGGCCATGCTGTGAATTCCTCCTCTTTAAATTGCCCTGTTGCCTGCAGTGCTGATCATTTTCTTCAACTTTATCATGGCCTAGAAAATTCCAGTGAAGTCAGAAACTGAATCCCTCCACGTTCCCCCTTGATGTTACATAGTCTGAACGAAAAGTGTTTTCAGGCTCATCTTTAGTGGATGTTCAAGTTGGAAATTTGGGACTGCATTGAAAGAGAAATTATGTCTTGTCAGAGAAAGAACATGTAGTGACTGTGAGGAAATGCAGAGTCATACTAGGCTGCTGCAAACTAAAAAGAATTGGCAGGTAGGATCCTGGATTTTCTGAGTTTTCTAAGGTAGGAAATTCGTTTACTGAAGGGGATCTTGTCTGCAGTACCCATCGACTGGCTAAAGGCAATTCACTAAATCTTTAATAGATCAAAGATTCTTAGTTCCTTGAACCTTTCAGGCACTAAAGAATGTCAGGCTCTGGAGGACAGCCTCATCTATATTGATGCATGATTATTGTGCATGATACACAGTTTCATCAAAAACTCATTCGCATGATTTCATGACTAATTAATTTCCTCTTACATCTCTGGTTCACATCTTTAATCTGGACTCAGAAGACGCAAATGTGTAACAAGAGGCCTTTAGTATTTCATTTACCTTGCACCCTATCAAGTTGAGAACAAGCAGGCATTGCAGAGGATGTTAGAGAAGTGGGCAAAATGGTCTATGGCCATACCACCCTAGACACGTGTAATCCGAAAGCTAACCAGGGTCGGGCCTGGTTAATACCTGGATGGGAGAAGTATGTGAAACAGCCATAGTTTCAGTATTTGATGCATATAAATATGTCAGCAAGTGGGCAGGTGGTAGCACATCATGTTGAGTGAATGCATTACACTGCACAGGGGCCCAGGCTTGAGCCCCCAGTCCCCACCTTCAGGGGGAAAGCTTTGCAAGTGGGGAAGCAGTGCTGTAGGTGTCTCTCTGTCTCTCTCCCCCTCTGTCTTTCCCTTCCCTCTAGATTTCTGGCTGTATCTATCCGATAAATAAAGATTAAAAAAAAGTCAGCAATATTTATAATGATGACACGTGGTTGGTGGTTAGAGATAGGCGTGTCTAAGAGTATTCACTCCTGTCTCCTTCCATAGAAGTAAAGCACTTTCAAGGAATTTGATTCTGGCCACAGCATTACATCTTCTCAGCTTCCTGGTGGAAGAGTGCATTGACCTGCCCTTCCTTTTATGCTGGGTTACAGAATTGCTTTGGCCAGTAGGTTTAGGGAAACTCTGATTCACTCACATTAGTCATGGTATGAGTACACCCTGGTCAGACTGTGGCCCAGATAGAAGCTATAGATTTTATCATTTCAAATATTTTTATTTGGCAGCAGGTGGGTTACAATACAGGTGCTGACACACAGATGTGCAATTTCTCATCTCCCCATGATAGGAACCCTCTCTTACAACTTAGGCCACATTCCACGATCATTATCTAAGACCTCAATGCCCTCTCTATCTTTTCCTCTCCTTTTCCTCCTCAAGGTCCTTTGCTCTGGTGCAATAAACCCTACCCAGTCCAAACTTCACTTTGTGTTGCCCTTTTCTGTCCTTTCCTCTCCCTCTTCCTCTCCTTCTTCTCCTTTCTCTTCACCTTCTCCTTCTCTCTCTCCCACCCGCCCCCCTCCTCCTCCTCCTTCTTCTTTTTTAAGTTCTGTGACGGAAACTATCCAGTAATTGCCGTTTTGGGCTTCCTTCACTAAACATGATTTCTTAAAGTTCCATTAAGATGAAGCAAATAAGAAGGCTTCATTATTTTTAACAGTTGCATGGTATTCTGTTGTGTATATGTACCACAACATTCTTAGCCACTCATCTGTTTTGGGGCATCTGGGATGCCTCCACCTTTGGGCTATTATGAATTATAATTCTATGAACACAGAGGCCTACATAAATAGCTATGGGTAAGGGTTTTTATTTCCTTTAGATAACCCCCCCCCCCCAGAAGAGAAACTGGTGGATCATATGGTAGGTCCATATCTAGTTTAACCTACATCTTGAATTATCCATTTGACCTCAGTCTTGATCTCTGCCTGGGTCAACAACTCCCAAACTACCCACAACTGTTTAAACAAGATTAAATGGTTATCTATAGATGTCACTATGTTTTTGTTGTGGGTTGCTTTTCAAAAGCGGACAACTGATGAAAAGAATGTTTGGTATCTGATGCTTGTTCAACTCACAGTGACAGAGCCATCTTGGATTCTATAGATACCAGTTACAAATAATAATTTAAAGAAAAATATCTGTGCATTTTCTTTTCTTGAGATGGTTTGCTTGAAACGTCTTTGATTTTTGTCCTTGGACAAGTCACCCAGGATGTCTCTGTCTGTTTGCCCATTTGAGAAAGAATAAAATTATTTGCCACCTACCTCTTTCCAGGGTCATAAACTAGCAGTTGAGAACCACTTTGAGATCTCCCATGAAAGGTGCAATTTAAACAAAAGCATGCCTATTATTTATTTTTATTATCCATTTTAAAATTGAATACTTAGAGCAAATAGATTTTCCAGCCTCCAAAAGGAAGCCTCTTCTTTGCCACAATATATTATGTATTGGGAACTCTCCAACTATGGACTATATTTCCCATTTATAGCACTAATTTAGATGTTTATGGGTCTGTAAATGTATTCCATTTCTCTTGGGGCTTCTGAATACCTATAAGAGTCTCATATGTTTGAACACTAAATGATGCCTTAGGTAAAGTATAAATTTGTAGAATAAAAAAAAAGTAAGGAAAGAATTGGATAGATAACAAGAGAGCCACTTAAACAAATAAGAACTATTTTGACTCTGAAAACTACTCTGCAATGTAGCCCAGTTTTTGAGTGTTGTCTCTCCCCCTTGTTCCAAATTATCACATTTATAATTGAGTTTCTACTGTCTACCCAGCACAAGACAATTTGTGAAAGAGGATATAATCCTAATAGTAGCTCCGGTTTGATACCCTTCTCCCCGTGCCAGGCACCGTATTAGTGCTTTTTCTTTAAGTTAAAAATGATGTTTTCTTCTCTTGCCAACATACAATGAGGTAGATAAAGTGAAACACAGTAATAGTATGCCTTGTTTAGACACTCAGAGATGTTAAATGACTTGTTCAATATTACGTAGAGGTAGATTTAGCATCTGTTAGTGTCTGAGTCTAGAGTTTTTGTTGTTGTTGTTTGTTTTTGTTTTTTAACTATTGGCTATTGGTGGTGATGGAGACTGAACCTGAGACCTCTTGAGTACGAGGACAGAGTGCTACGACACTGCACTATCTCCCCAGCTGGAGAGCTTTTCTTTCATGGACTAAGGACAAGCTCTGTACCACTGTGTCATAGTTTATTTCATTTCTGATAACGGCTCTTGCTTAAAACTTTTGGGAATGATGAGGCCTCTGTAAAAGGGAACATAAAATATTTTAGGAACAGTAATGGAGATTATAGTTGATATCATGATGTCCTCAAAATGACTATAGAGAAGAAAAATAAGAGGGAATATAGAAATCACAAGCTAGCATGCCATTTCCAGATTACTGTTTTGTTTAATTTTTGCAATCCCTGCTCCCACAGGGATTTAAGTAATCCTTACTGATGCAGATGATCAAGACTGTAGAATAAATCCCAGCTAAAATGGTCCTTTTTGGACAAGCTTTATGGAATCCTGTCTGCAGTGCTGTATGATAAATTGATGACTCCATTATTGTCCTTTCTCAGCAAGAATGACAGATAGCATTACGAAAACTGGTTAGAAAAACTAAGATAAAGTTTAGCACCAGAAGGGAAAACACAAATGAAGTTTTGTAAAGACATTTTTAACCAATGTTTCTTTCTAGTTTGGATTCTTATATGAGATCCCTGTCAAGCTTCATTTGTAAAGGACAGTCATTTTTTTTTGGAACTGAAAGGTCCAGGTGACATTTTCAAAAACACCTCTCTATGTTGCTGAAATCCCCCCTGCCCCAGTGGAAGAGTAAATTCTTAGCATTCTCATTTATTTATTTATTTTTAAAAAGATAGAGACAGAAAACGAAATAGGGCAGAGATAGCAAAAGGCACCACAGCACAGAAGCTTCTTCAGTTCCGTGGGGACTGGCCTCCAACCTTGGTCACGCACATGGTGAAGCAGTGCACAGTCCGAGTGAGCTGTTTACCATCACTCTCAACTATATGATAAAACTTTATGCTCCACCTCTTGTTTACCTCTTTGCAAAGCAAAGGACTCTGGGCTGGGGGGTGATTAGACAGAAGCATCAGATATCCAGTGGAGGATGGTGAAGAGGTACTTGGGTTGTTGGTGGGGAAAAAAGAAAAAAGAAAAGGAAAAAAAAATGGCCACAAGAAGTGGTGGATTCATAGTGCCAGCACCAAGCCCCAGTGATAATCCTGGAGGCAACAAAATTAAAAAAAGGAAGAAAGGGGAGGGAAGGGAAGGGAAGGGAAGGGAAGGGAAGGGAAGGGAAGGGAAGGGAAGGGAAGGGAAGGAAAAAGGGAAGGGAAGGGAAGGGAAGGAAAAAGGGAAGGGAAGGGAAGGGAAAAGGGAAGGGAAGGGAAGGGAAGGGAAGGGAAGGGAAGGAAAAAGGGAAGGGAAGGGAAGGGAAGGGAAGGGAAGGGAAGGGAAGGAAAAAGGGAAGGGAAGGGAAGGAAAAAGGGAAGGGAAGGAAAAAGGGAAGGGAAGGGAAGGGAAAGGAAGGGAAGGGAAGGGAAGGGAAGGGAAGGGAAGGGAAGGGAAGGGAAGGGAAGGGAAGGGAAGGGAAGGGAAGGAAAAAGGGAAGGGAAGGGAAGGGAAGGGAAGGAAAAAGGGAAGGGAAGGGAAGGGAAGGGAAGGGAAGGGAAGGGAAGGAAAAAGGGAAGGGAAGGGAAGGGAAAAGGGAAGGGAAGGGAAGGGAAGGGAAGGGAAGGGAAGGGAAGGGAAGGGAAGGAAAGAAATAGTATCCATGTGTCAATAACTATCCTTTAAGTCATTATTACCCCCCCCCAAAAAAAAAAGATTAAAAATTTAATTGGCGGGGGAGGATAGCTTGCTGAGTTTCTAAGACGCTTAGGACCACTTCTGAATGTGTCTTCCTTAACATTGTGTCCTTAGTCTCTGTCATCCTAACTATTCTTCTAGTTTTTTGGTTGGACTAATGCCAGTGGGCATTAATCCCTCTTCTTTTTAAGATGCAAAATCCCAACTTTGTCAGTATATTAGGCTGATGTTTCTATGTGATATTTAAACAAGGGTGTCTTATTTTGAGCATTTTAAACTCCCTATTAGTCAGTTACTAGATAGCACCTGCGTGACCCTATATAAAGAAGAAAGGGTCTTGATCCTCTCTGTGTTCTGGATTTTATATTGAAGTCCTTCAAAGAAATTTATCCAAAGCAAGCAAAAAAGGAGTACTAACTTGGGCTTGCAGAGGTGGTACAATAGAGTCAAAAGGGGTGTGTGTATGCATGTAGGGGGGATTCTATACATTCTGAATCATATCTTATGTCTGTCACTCTGCCACTTACTGGTTCTGTGGCTAGGGCAACTTCTCTAAGATTCGGCCATCCCTCTGCCTATCCACCTCTCTCTCATTTATCTGTACACCATCTGTCTTTTATCTATTTTCAAGTCATGATTTTTTTTTTTTAGTCCTTAAATTAGGTTATGATTAAATAGGGAGAGACAGATTTGCAACTAAGGAAGTGGTTCAACTTATCACAAAGAGTTCCAAAGTACCTATCATGCCCATATAATTCTACATTAGTGAGAAGATCTTCTGAGAGTCTAGAAGATTCTTTGTATGGCTTTATAAAGGAAGATGGGCTGAGGGGGGGGGGGATTTCAATACCAACGTGGCTGAAAAAGGAAATATATGTTGTATTTTATCTTTTTCTCAGTCCTTTCTTCTAATTGAATCTTAACATGAAAAATAGATTTTATTTTTCAGATTACTGATGATGACCCATCAAATATAAATACTCTCTTTGTACTATTTCTAGAAGCTTGTGACACAGCCTTTAACAATCACCCACTGGGGAGCTTAATATCTATCTGACATAAACACTTTAAGACCAGCTTCACGACTTCAAATCCTCTCCTGTGCCGAACCCAGATCCACCGTGGAGTCTGTTCTTTTCACTTGTCCTATTTCTGTGCTCTCTAATCACAGAGAACTATACTTCCCTGAGAAAAATCCAGCATCTCATAATGAGTGGGAAATGTGGCTTTCAAGAAAGGGGGCTTATTTATGTTTCTGTAGAAAATAATAAAGGTACTCCTCCAGATTTCTTTAGCAGACACCTTAGTACATTGTGCCTTCCCAGGGCAGACAGTTAAATCTTTAGCCCGGGTGCCAGGTCACTTTGGTGCCACCCTGAATGCCACATATTTCATTAATGGGAGTGATCTAATGAGTTTACTTCTTTGCCCAAGTTCCAGCAATAGGGCTGCTGAGTGAGTGACTTCACTGCAATCAGTATTGCTGACTAATGCCTGGATCAACACCTACCACCACCACCACCACCACCACCACCACCACCACCACCACCACCACCACCACCACCACCACTGCCACCGGCACTTGAGTGAGTGATTTTACGTTTAGTTTGATTTCTCCAGACAGAACTTTTCCACATCATTGGAACTAATTGAGGTCATGGAGAAATTATTCTGGTGCCGGAACACTCTAGCTTTCTCCCTCCCACCCCTGCACTTCCCCTCCTTGGTATTGAAAGACAACAATGTGCACAGTCTCTCAGTGTTACTTTGCGGCAAAAGAAGGGAGTGAGTATATGGGGTGGGGGTGGGAGTTGTGGAGATGAATTTTTGTGACTGTTGCATCTAGCCTGTTTGGGGGGCAAGAAAGGCCAGAAAACATACGGCCTGAACCCCATCTTCCTTGGCTCCCCAGGACTGCACACCTCTGTACTGGTTCTGCGCCGTGTTCTAGCTGCTTCTCAGTGGAGATGTGGGAGTCAGCCCTCCTGTTGTTGTTCAGACTGACCACAAGAAATCTTCTAATACTTAGTGAAACAACTAACAGATGGAAACAAGCACTTATGAGAACATACTCCACCTTAATTATATGCATTGTCTGCCAATGTTTATAGCGTCTCAGAGGGAGTTTTGGAGGTAAGACCAAGCTGGTTGGGTATGGTTTTGATTACCAGGATTTGTATCAAAGGTAGAATGGGATCTTTTACCTACTCCCACCCTCTTACCCAGTCCCACTCCTGTGCCACCCCTCCCTGCCCACTTCATGTCTTTGACTCAAGAAGACTGAATAAACCATTCTCAGCTAAAGCAAAACATACTGGAAAGTCAGTCGCTGGTTTGCCCCATGCCAACACTTAGGGGCTCAGTAAGCATTGGAGGCTTAACATGGGTCAACCACGGTGAGCCTCTCTACTGAAAGGTCTGGGTTTAATGGACTGCTCCAAAATGTGGCAGAACCGCACGGTCTTTTCACACTTTGAATAGCGGCATTAGGAGCATAAAACGTTGCTTCTTGGCATGGGACGGGCAGGTGAGGACAAATGAGTGGAGGGCAGGGCTATGGCTCAGCCCAGGCAGAACATGTCTGCTGGGTGTGTTTGGTGCACAGGACCATGCACAGGCCATGCCCATGCCCATGTGACAGCAAATGGGGAACTGGAAACCCAGGAATGGGAGAGACCTGCTTGAGTGTTTCCCTGTTTTCCCTAACACCCCCCCCCCCCACCACCAAATAAAATCAAAATTGAGATGGAGAAACTGCCCTGTGGTAGAGTGCATATGCTAAACCCTGAACAAAATGTAGTCAATTTGGAATGGGGTAGACTGCATAAAGTTTATGCAAAGAGACTCTTTATGCCCACGGTTCCAAAGTTCCAGGTTGAACCCCCTGCATTACCATAAGCCAAAGTTGAGTTCTGGTAAAAAAAAAATTAAAATTAAACAAATAATAATAATAATCAGTTCTAAATAATAATTATTTTGATAATAATACTTAGCTTTTATTGTATATCATTACCCCTTCTGCTTTTTCCTGCTTTCTAGTCACTAGCCTTGATTTTTTTTTTAATCTTGTTGATCAGTCCACTAGGAGTGGAGAGTAGAAATAATATGATTTAAACCACAGATTGTAAATTTATCTATGTTTCTACTGGTTAGTGACCCTGGGCAGCGCTTAAGGAGCTCAGAGTTAAGATGGGTGTTTTGTATTACTTGTGGATTTTATTTCCCCACATCACCTCTGACCCCGTTTGCAAAGTTAATTGAGAGGAGGCTTTTTTCAAACTGACTGCAGGAAATTGACCTCTGTGTTCACGCTATGTTAGGGAAGTCTGGATGGAAAGAAAGTCAGAAGGCAAATCAGGCCCTTCCCAGTCCTGCTCTGGTAGATCACAGAATCTTAAGTAAAATCACACAAGAAATGGTACCTGCATTGTTTCTGTGGAGAACTGAGCCATGAGTCAGAAAATCTCACCCCAGTTTGCAATATACTGAGATTATTAAAAAAAAAAATCAAACAGTCTATTTTTTTTTTTTTGGTCTTTTCTCCCTTACTTTATTGGGGTTAGTGGTTTACAGTACAGTTGTTGACACACAAGCACCACCTCTCATCTCCCTATGATAGGTGACTGATAGTCTCAAGTAATTTTTGAAATTAATGTGTAGGACCAGCAGCAGAATAACTCATCTGGATAGTGCACCTGCCTTGCCATGCTAAAGACTCAGTTTGGAGCCTGGGCCACTCCATACTGGAGGAAGCTTTGGTGTTATGCTATCTTTCCCTTCCATCCTTCATCTCTGCTTCTGATTCTGTTCTTGACCCAAGGGTAACAAAAGATTAATATAGTTTTATTCCACTTTAGAAGAAGTCGAAGTCTCGTTTTCATACATGGTAGTGACATCTGTTTATGGCAACTTATAATAAAGAAACTGAAGCCTACTGGTTGTCCGATAGGTGAGTGTGTTTTCTACTTTAGAGAAGGAAGAATAATTGGGGGAAATTAGTCTTTAGCACTTTAGTCTTGACAGTTCTGGGTTCAAGATTTATTTCACCACTCATTCTTGTGAAAATAAAAACTTAATTCTTTTTTAAATTTCTTTTTTTTAAAAAAATATATGTATTTGTTTTTTTATTATTATTATTATTGGATAGAGGCAGAGAGAACTTAAGAGGGGAGGCAGAGATAGAGAGTGAAAGAAACAGAAAGACACCTGCAGTCCTGCTTCACTGCTACTGAAGCTTCCCCCCTTCAGATGGGGACCAGGGCCTTGAACCTGGATCCTTGAGCCCTGTAATGTGTGAACTTAACCAGATGTGCCACCACCTGGCCCCAACCATCTTAATGCTCTAGCTGAAAATTGGGGGGCCTTGTCAGACATAAGATTGTGTAGATCAAATGAGTATTTTTAAGAGCTTGGCACCCAGATATTTAGTACCTGCATTTGCTCATTTCCATATCACGTGTCTTTTTCTGTGCACTGGGGATTCAGTATTAAAAGGAACGGACTGTGCTGTCCCTCAGGAAGCTGTTCCTTTGGTTTACTTTGCACACTCTTTCTGCAGACAATGCAGATGGTTGGTTGAACTGACAATAGGAAATGGGCCAGTGGTTTTCATCAGAAAGCCAATGTGTGGAATGGCTTCTTCAGAATCATAACTGGATTCAGGGATTCTGGGTCAGAATCTAGATGTCATAGTTTGGTGACAAGGTCTAGCTGAGCTTTTGTATTCAAGCTCTACGATTCATTAGGATTTCATCCCAGACTAGCCCTCGCTTTTTATTTTATTTATTTATTTATTTATTTGGGTAGAGAAAGAGAGACATTGAGAGGGAGGGTGGGGAGATAAAGAGGGAGAGAGACAGAGAGATACCTGCAACCCTGCTTCACCACTTGTGAAGCTTTCCCCCTGCAGGTGGGGTCCAGGGGCTTGAACCCCGGGGTCTTGTTCTTTGTAGCGTGTACACTCAACCAGGTGTGCCACCACCTGGCCCCCCAGCCTTCACTTTTGATCTTAGGCTTAATTTGTGCTTGTTTTATCTGTAATATTGATTCATGTATGCTTAAAAAAAATCATCATACATACATAAAACCAGATGACATATGTGGGAGATGGTACCCCAGATATGTTTTTATGCTCATTCCGTTTCTTATACTCTTCCATTTTAACAATGTACCTGTATTGCTGCATTATTATTATTTTTTTAAACGCATAGGCATAAACTTTCCTCTCCCCTTGACTGGCATCTAGGAGACACACCAGGACGCCAGTGTTTCTTCTTCCTGTTCCTCTCCCTCCTTCCCCAGAGCCTTTTGTTTTGGTGCAATATACCACTCCCAGTGGAAATTTCACCTTCTGTTTTCCCTGACTATTCTTTGTTGTTAAGTTCCCCCCGTTAAGTGAGATCCTGCAGTATTGGTCTTTCTCTTTCTGGCTTGCCCCACTCAGCATGATGCCTTGAGTTCTCACCATGCTGTTGCACAGGAGATGAGTGTGTCTCCTTTCAACAACTGCATAGTACTTCATGCCTTATATGTACCACAGTGTCCTTAACCATTCATCTCTTGTCGGGCATCTGGGTTGCTTCCAAGTTTGAGCTATTGCAAACTATGCTACTATGAGCATTGTCTTTGCAGATAGGCATTTCTGTTTTCCTGGGTAAGCCCCCTAAGAGAGAGATTTCTGAGTCACAAGGCAGGTTGATTTCTAGAGTCTGAAGAATCTCCAGACTGTTTTCCATAGTGTTTGGGCCAACTTATATTCCCACCAGCAATGTAAGAGAACCCTTTTCCTCACACAATCTCTACACAGTTGGAATTTCTGTCTTTTCTAACATGAAATTTTCATATGTGTGAAGTGGTCTTTCCTTGTTGTTCTTATTTGCATTTCATGATCATCTGTGACTTTGAGCATTTTTTTTTTCATGGTTCTGTTGGATCTTTGGATCTCTTTTTCCCATATCTTCCCCCACACACACACACCCATTTTTCAGTGGGATTGTTTTTCTTTTTATTGTTGAGTTTGGTGAGTTCATTGTGAATTTTGCTGAACACTTCTCTGTTTGATATATGACCCTTAAAAATTTCCTCCCACTCCATGTGGATTGAGGAAGAAGACTTTATTTTGGTAGTGATTCCCTTTTCTGTGCAGAAGCTTTTCAGTTTTATGTAATCCCTTTGATCTATATTTGCTTTTGTTTTACTTGCAATTAGATTTGAATCAGTGAAGGTGTAGCAAAAACTTATGTGGAAGAGAGTTCTGCCTGTGTTTCCTTCTAACTATTTGATTGTTTCTGGTCTAGCTTCTTCATCTTTGATCCATTTGGAGTTAACGTTTGTGTATGATGAAATGTGGTGGTCCACTTTAATTCTTCTGCTTATTTCAATACTATTTTCCCAACATCATTTGTTGATAGGCTCTCCTTTCTCCTTGTGATGTTTTGGGTCCCCTAGCTGAAAACCAGTTTGCCATAGGTGTGTGTGTGTGTGTGTGTGTGTGTGTGTGTGTGTGTGTGTGTGTGTGTTACATTATTCTAAGTGAAATACTACAATACTTATCAGCTCTAGAGAAATCTTTCAATTGAAATATGGTGACCCACGCTAGAGCTGGTTTGAAGATAGGTCCAGAACCACTCAGAGACTTCTTATTAAAAGCACTTGGGGATGGAAGGCAGACAGAATTTAATGCTATCACTAAGGGAAACTGAGGAAGCTTTGGAAACACAAAGGAGAGATTCAAATCTAGGCACTTGTGTTCTCTGTTGGGCTGACTAGTTATTCATATGACGCAAACAGCCCACATCTAGGAGTTTTATAATAGTCACCGTTCTATACGGATGAACTGGGCAGTCAGCTCATTGATGCCAGTTCAGCTGTTTTTGGTTGAGTTTGCTCATCAGTTGACTGCAGGTGGGCCAGGTCCATATGGCCGGCAATGGGGCTCATTCCCTTGTGTGATGCTCAAAAATTGGTTGAAAGGAGTTGGGCGGTAGCGCAGTGGGGTTGAGTGCACATGGCACAAAGCACAAGGACTGGCGTAAGGATCCTGGTTTGAGTCCCAGCTCCCTACCTGCAGGGGAGTCGCTTCACAGGTGGTAAAGCAGGTCTGCAGGTGTCTGTCTTTCTCTCCTCCTCTCTGTCTTCCCCTCCTCTCTCCATTTCTCTCTGTCCTATCCAACAATGATGACATCAATAACAACAACAATAATAACTACAACAACAATGAAAAACGACAAGGGCAACAAAAGGGAAAATAAATAAATATAAAAAGAATTGGTTGACGGTTGCAGTCCTTCTATATGCCTGGACAAGTGATATTTTATGCTTTTGAAAATACCTAATTTTAATATTAGAAAAGATCCAATTGTCAGTGTAAAATAGTTAAGGAACAATATACCACTATATACAGAAATAATCAAAGAAAACTGTTATGTGCAAACTAATGTTTCCTGTTTTTCCTGCTGAGGGGTAGGGATTATAGACTTATTTGTACATTGATGTGGCTACATCATACACAATAGGCTACTCAATGACTTTCTAGATGGCTTCCATTTAGAAAAAAAAAACAACTAATTGTGCTACTGCCATAGTTCATGGAAATAAGGCCAGACAGGTGTCAAGTAAATAAATAGAATGAAGAGAAAGAAAAAGAGAAAGAGAGGGGGAGAGGGAGAGGGAGAGGGAGAGAGAGAGAGAGAGAGAGAGAGAGAGAGAGAGAGATTGAGAAAGTATTGGAAACAAACAATATAGTTTTCTTTTAGAAACAAAACCTGTGTTTTGTGTCCAAAAAAGTAAAGGAATCCCTCTGGAAACTATTATCCTAAGTAATTCCATGTTGATTAGTTCACGCTCCTATGTCTCCAAGACGTGGCAAAGTCTAACAAAAACAAAGGTCTGGACAGAAGAGAAAATACTCTTGCTTTCTCCACCCCATCCCTTTCACGACTCTGAGTAACTCACAGTGAACAGTGACAGAAAATTCCTGTTGGCCTGAAACCTCTCTTTAATTGAGACCTTTGCATTTAGACCTCTGGGTTTCCTACCCTTTTTTCTAACTTCCTAATTGTCTCTATTTTGGAACATAGTCCACTTGGAAAAGTTTGCATTCTGGGCAGAGTCCACTTTTACTCTGTTTCCCATTTCTTAATAATTCCCCTTCCTCTTACAGTTCATTTGAAACCCTCAGGCTCCATGGGGTCTGGATGACCCAGTGAGGTGATGGGATGAAGGCAAAATGCATGTTGCACTTGGTGAGTGGCAGCCGCTCCCTACAGGGCTTTCTGGCCCCAGTGCCTGTCTTCCCAGGACCCTCCATTCCTCTCTGGGTTGAGAGGAAGGCTGGAATAAGGAAATGATGTGTCACTACAGGTTCCTGAAAGAAAAAAACAAAACCAAATGGATGTCCCTTTGCAATGCTATGATAGATATTAAAAACAGAATAACAGTGTCAAACATCACAACAATGAGAATGTTCAGTATTTTGGGGGGCATTGGGGGAAATTTCCAATTCAATTCTGTCTTTTACCCAGCTACTGCCACTCTGCTTTGACTGAAATGGTTTCTGTGGAATGGAGAGAACTCAGAACCAAACAGACCTGACAGGGGATGTTTATTATGACACCAAGAAGCCCTGTGACTCTGAGCATTTGGTAAAATGTTCATAAAATTGATTGCCTTGTGTGATACACCCTTGGTCTTTTCAAGGCAAGATGCTTGTACAAAAATTCTAATCGAAGGCCTCCAGGAGGGCCCAAAAGCTAGAAGAAATATCACATCCTTGTATTTCCATCTCTGCTGATACCTGGGAAAGAGAGTTTCTTCAGATTCATGTTACCTTTCTGATTCTTTTTATTTATTTATTTATTTTTACCCATATTTATTCTTGTCACCTCTGCTATGTCCATAGCCTGGTAATGGCTTGTAGGCATGATTTTAAGAAGCAAAAAAAAAAAAAAAAAAAAACCTAAGAGAAGGTTCAGCTTCCTTACTCCATTGCTCCTAGTAGAAATTTCAGTGACATCTAACCATAATCTTTTTTCCACCGTAGTCAGGTTACCAAATAGCAAGTTATGATTTCTTACATTTTTTTCCTCCTCTTGGCCAATAGTTGACAGGCTGCAACCTGCTGGTCAACTACTGTTGACTGTGTTTTGTGTAATTTGTTTGTTAAGAAAGATTGTTACTGGGGCCTAGACTGGCACACCAAGTAAATGCATATGTTACCACATTCAAGGATCTCGGTTCTAGCTCCTGACCCCACTCTCAGGGAGAAAGTTTCCTGAGTGGTGAAATAGTGATGCAATTGTTTCTCTTTGCAAGTCTCTTTATCCTCCCCCCTCTCTCCCCATCTCTCTTTTACTATCTCTAGCTTTATATAATACATAAAATATTTTAAAAATAAAAGAAAAAAAGAACGATTTTTAAATACTTGAAAAAAAATCTAGGGATGAATGATTTTTCTTTTGGATATATGAAAATGATGTAAAATTAAAATTTCATTGTCCACAAAGAAAGTTTTATCAGTACTTATCCATGCTTATTTGTTTTATATTTTGTGTGTGGCTGCTTTTGGATGCAGTGGAAAAGTTTACTAATTATTATAGAGATCATATGGTCCACAAAACCAAAAATATTTGCTTTTATGCCCTTTACAGAAGCCCACTGATTCCTCTTTTGGACTTACCTTACTAAGTTTGTGAAATGTGTAGGTTTTTGCTTCCTGAATTTTTTGTGCATTCTTAGCTTATAGTGTGGGCGTAATAAGAACTGGATGAACAAATGAATGAATGAATGAATGTGAGGATAAGAGGTGGTTGAACTATTTTGTATTCCAATATCCATTCTAGTTTTAGTATTCTATAACTCTAAAGGACACTGGACACTACTACCTCTTGGGTTTTTTTTTCCCTTGTAGTTATTTTATGTTTAGATTCTGAAATCTATGAGAATTATTTTAGAAGAAGCAAAGCTATCAAATAGGAATAAGCACTTCTTAATAAAATGTGCATATATTAACATTTATTTATTTATTATTTTAAAATATTTTATTTATTAATTTTCCTTTTTTCTTGCCCTTGTTCTTATCATTGTTGTGGTTATTATTATTGTTCTTATTGATGTTGTTATAGCCAGATAGGACAGAGAGAAATGGAGAAAGGAGGGGAAGACAGAGATGGGGAGAGAAAGACACCTGCAGACTTGTTTCACCGCTTGTGAAGTGATTCCCCTGCAGGTGGGGAACTGGGGGCTTGAACTGGGTTCCTTATGCCGGTCCTCCAGTTACGTGACATGTGCGCTTAACTCACTGCACTATAGCCCGATTCCCAACATTTATTTTTATGGTACAGATCAGAACACCTTTTTGCGCTGCCATATGCCATGCTGGGATTGAAGCCAGTGTTTTACACATGTAGACTCTTTATTCAACCTACTGAGACATTTCCCCAACAGTTATTAAATGAACGTACTTTTTTTTTTTAGCTAGCATATTTACTCCTGGTTTGACAAGCAATGTAAATAAGTCAAGATAAATCCATTTTAATTGACCTGCAAATAAATAAGTTATTCAAGATGGTAGGAGGTGGGTGGAAGGGAAGAAAGAAAAGAGGGAATGGAGTAGCAGGTATTTTAAAAAATCTGTCACTGTTTTAATAGCTCTGCTGTTATCACTTCAGAAATGTCCACATTTGGGACCATTTATAGCTAATGGACACGTGTTGAGAGGTGTATGTGGGATGATACATCACACAAAAGTGAAAGCTAAATGTTTGATTTTGCTTGAGCAGTGTGTGGACCAAAAGGGAGAGTCTATGCCAGTTATTTTAAGTGCCTGCACTCATAGCTAACAGCTGTCTCTGGCTCACTTAGGCTGTTTGTTTCTACGTATTCTGAATCTTTATTTATTTTTTTTTAAGTTTGCCAAGCATATGAGATGAAGAAGGTATTTTAAATCATCCAAGTTCTCTGAGGCCCTAAGCTTGACCTTTCAACGGAAACCTTTAGACAAACCTTTCTCCAAATCCCCGAGTCTCCGGAACTGGGTTCCTTCAATTTTCCAGAGTCATTTCTCTTGTCTCTTTCACACAAGATCTTACAATCTAAGAAGTCCCTATCCTAGCTTCTTCATTCCAGTGAATTCATTTCTCTGGGCATGTTTGTGATATGATTACTCTCTCTCTCTCTCTCTCTCTCTCTGTATATATATATATATATATATATATATATATATATATATATATATATATATATTTAATGTTTATTTAGTCCCTTTTGTTGCCCTTGTTTTTTATTGTTGTATTTAATATTGATGTCATCGTTGCTGGATAGGACAGAGAGAGGTAGAGAGAGAGGGCAAGACAGAGGGGGAGAAAAAGACACCTGCAGACCTGCTTCACCGCTTATGAAGTGACTCCCCTGCAGGTGGGGAGCCAGGGGCTTGAACCGGGATCCTTAAGCCAGTCCTTGAGCTTTGCACCATGCTGCGCTACAGCCTGACTCCCCAATTACTTTTAATATATTTTTTAAACTAGGAACTTAAAACACCACTTAGGCAGAGAGTTGTGCACACTTCTCAACTATCTTCCTCTCTCTATTGGCAGGGTTATTATTTTTCTACAGGGCTTCACTGCTTCAGGTAGGCTCTTTCTTCTTTTTTTAACAAAGTGCTCATGAGAGAAAGAGAGAGAGAGAGACTCCACAGTCCACAGCACTATTACGCTGCTCATGAAATTTCTCTCTCGTATGGTGTCACTGTATAATGGCTGAGGGACTTGAACCCTGGGTCCACAGGCATGGTAAGATGCATGTTCTATGTGGTGAGCTATCGCCCAGTCCTGATTTTAATCTTTCTGCTCCAGAGGACAGATGGAAAGCACAATTCTCCCCTTTGTTTGATCTTCTTCATAAAAAATGATGCTATAATAAAACACAAATATTTTTATTAATTTTTTCCAAATATTTATTTATTTCTTCCCTTTTGTTGCCCTTGTTGTTTTATTGTTGCAGTTATTATTGATGTCGTCATTGTTGGATAGGACAGAGAGAAATGGAGAGAGGAGGGGAAGACAGAGAGGGGGAGAGAATGATAGACACCTGCAGACCTGCTTCACCACCCGTGAAGCGACTCCCCTGCAGGTGCGGAGCTGGGGGCTCTTCTGGGATCCTTACACCGGTCCTTGCACTTTGTGCCACGTGCGCTTAACCCTCTGCACTACTTCCCAACTCCCTACACAAGTTTTTTTTTTAAATATTTATTTATTTCCTTTTTGTTGGCCTTGTTTTTATTGTTGTTGTAGTTATTATTCTTGTTGATGTCATTGTTGTTGGATAGGACAGAGAGGAATGGAGAGAGGAGGGGAAGACAGAGAGGGGGAGAGAAAGACTGCTTCACCTCCTGTGAAGTGACTCCCCTGCAGGTGGGGAGCTGGGGGCTCGAACCGAGATCCTTAATGCTGGTCCTTGTGCTTTGTGCCACGTGCACTTAGCCCAACTCCCTACGCGAGTATTTTTAAGAGCTTCTTTTCCTGTGTTCTTCCTTGAATTTTCTGCTGAAAACACCACTTATTAGCCACATATAATAAAGATAGCAAATGAAAAATCAGAGCTGAGTAGGCAGCTGGACAGTAGAGTAAGCACCTTACATCTGTGAGATCCTGGTACCCAATGAAAGCAACAAAGAAAGTACAACTTCATCGATGGTAGAAAAGTCTGTCTCTTTCTTTATTTTTCTCTGTGTCTCTTATGATAATAAACATAAAAACTTGGACCAGGAAGTAGACCCTGGGCTCAGTCTCCTGCACTACACTAAAAATAAATAAATAAATAAATAAATAAATAAATAAATAAATAAATAAGGAGAGAGAGAGAGATGCATAATGAGAGGAAGGTAGTGCCACCTCTATCTACAGTCTTGAAAAGGTTTTGTAAAAGCCTCAAGGGCAAAAATTGTTGAAATCATTGTGTAAAATGAGATGTTTTGTTTTTTGCTGGAGTTTCATTTGTGTGAGTGAACGTTGCCAACCCATGACAGATGTTGATAATTCTCAGGTAAAGGAGTTGAGGATCTTTCAAGTGTAAACCCAGTTTAGCCCAAAGTGATAGTCTAACAGTAGACTACTTTGAATGATTGGAAGGCAGGTAGAATCTTGTCTGCCTCTAAGGTGATACCAGAGGGACTCTTCTTAGACCATCCCAAATTTGTCCCTGTTAATTTCTTTCCTTCCTTCCTTTTTCCTCCCTCCCTTCCTTCCTTCCTTCCTTCCTTCCTTCCTTCCTTCCTTCCTTCTCTTCTTTCTTTCTTTCTTTCTTTCTTTCTTTCTTTCTTTCTTTCTTTCTTTCTTTCTTTTCTTCCTTCCTTCCTTTCTTTTCTTTTTTTTTCCTCCAGGGTTTTTGCTGAGGCTCAGTGCCTGCATCATGAACCCACTGCTTCTGAAGGCCATTTTTTCTCCCTTTTGTTGCCCTTGTTTCTGTAGCCTTGTTGTGGTTATTATTGTTGATGTCATTTGTTGTTGGATAGGACAGAGAGAAATGCATAGAGGAGGAGAAGACAGAGAGGGAGAGAGAAAGGCAGACACCTGCAGACCTACTTCATCACCCATGAATTGGCCCTCCCACACACTGCAGGTGGGGAGCAGGTGGCTCAAACCAGGCTCCTTAGGATGGTCCTTGCACTTTGCGCCATGTGCGCCTAACCCACTGCCCTACCGCCTGATTTACTAGTCTAGTTTCTTACTAGTGGTGCCACTATAAATAAACACATAACTGAGCTGAACCTAAGTCTTCCTTCATTAATTGGTCCTCTGGCACCCATTGATTGAGGGGCTTCTGGAAATGTGTGTGATCTACTTTGCAGTGTTTGGGGATGGGTTTGATAGTGTGTATGTAACGCGTCCTCTATATACCATTATCACTTTAGACACCTATAGCCAAGGGGTGTCATTGGCAATATACCAGAGAAAGGAAATGCCAGACATGGATTTAAGCAGGCTTGCCTCCACAAATCCCTGCTCAATTGCTAGACTCTAGCTGATGACCAGCCCTTTCTGCAAATTTGTAGTTTGTTAATCAGCATAAAGGGTATTTGGAAAGGATGTTGATTTTGAATTGGCAAAAAAAAATTTATAAAAATCTCCAAACCCTTGTGGTTGGAAGGCATAAGCATACGCATGACCAATAGGATGCTAGGATGGGGACTTTTCCTTTGAGACTGACAACCAAGGACTACTCTCTAAAAGACTTGAAGTCACAGTCATTGGTTTGAGTAGGACTTCCTAACCTCAGCACAATTGGCATTTTGGGCCAGATAATTCTTTGTTGTGGTGCGTGTCTCGTGGACTATAGAAAGTTTAGTATTGTCATCTGTACTCCTCTCCCTAAAAGTCAATAGAAAACCATCCTTCCTCACCTTTCACCTTTTTAATTTTATCAACCCAAAGTGTCTAGAGTTTGATAAACATTCTGGGACATGAATCAACCCAGTGAAGAAAGACTGGTCTACAGACTTTAATGACTTGAACCAGCCATAAGGATAATTGTGTTGTGACATGATCATGTCTATCTTGAGCTAGCCTTCTCCATCCCTTTCAAGGCCAGAGAACTAAGGTGTCTGTAAGCTCACAGAACAGCCACCCTGGGCCTCTTCAGGTCTACTTGAGAGGCATGTGATCTGATCTACTTTGCAGTCGTTCAACATAGGTTTGACTCTGTGTACGTAACACATTTATTATATAAATAATATTTATATTAGTATCTGTGTGCTGGTGGGGGAGGGAAGAGAAGTCTATTATTTCCTTATTGAGTTTGTGTGAGACATCTCTCCCACCTTGAATGTCTTGGTGCCTACAGTTATTTACCCTAAAGAACTAAGATTTGGGACTGAACAGTCTCTGACCAGTTCCCAGTGGACAGTTAAAAATAGCTCATCTATTTGGTGCATGGAACTGGCCAGAGCTTTTCAGCATGAAGTTCCAGTTTCCTTTGGTTGGAAAAACAAAGCAAGTCTTGCCTCTCCCACCATTTCACCCACCTTCCAAAATATACCTGAAGCGGACTATAATTTCACAATTGATTTGCTCAGAGATGCTGTTTACACAGTGCTTTCTTCTGTAAAAGTCACTTGCTACTGTTTGTGATCCATACGTAAAAGCGCTTCTTGGTTTGCTTTAATAATGAAAAAAAAAAAGCCTTTTGCTATGATTTCTCTGTTGATCTCAAAAGGATGCAAGGTTGAGATTTAGTTGACTCCCTCCTTCCCGTGACCCTCATTTCAAGTCTCTTTGGTGGAGACCTGCCAGTTGGTTCACAGCTTAACGCGTACAACCCAGCACACACTCATCATAAAATCATAATGCCCTGCGATTTTGAAGCACCCCAGGGCATCCATACAGACTCCTCAAATACATTCAAATCATGCACTACAACCTTAGCCCATCCTCACACACCACCCCCCCCCCAAACCTCCATGAGGGCTACATTTGCTGTTCAATAACTTGGCAAAGGCCATAAGGGTCTGACTTTCTGAGCAGAGGGGGCCCCAGTGCAACTCCTCTTTGCAAACCCTTCCCTTCATTTCAGCTCCTGTGAACACACATTTGGACTGGGAAAGAGTACAACTTCCCCCAGTCCCCAGGGGCTTCGCTGCTCTCTGGAGAGGAAAGTTAATGATTTAATTGTGTCTAGGCGGGATACATAATGAATGCGCCTGAATAATTCAAGACAGGATGTTATGTCGGTGAAGAGGACACAGCCAACACCTGGACTGGACAAAGATTTCTTTCGAGGCTTCAAGGTGGGGGTTGGGGGGCATTGAGCTGTGCAAAGAGGGTGCGTTCTCTTCCATTTACCATATTGTGTCCCCAGCTGCAAACTGTCTCAACTTCAGGCTCTTCCTTTTCTGAGACAACTATGACTGTTAGAGCAAGCGAGAGAGCGAAGTGGTGGATGCATGTGAATGTGTGTGTATGTGAGTATATGCCTTGCCAAGATAAAGTCAGATGATAAATCTGGGAAAGAAGAAGAAGCCACTGGTCTATATCTCTTTACTCAACCTCAGACTTGGGCCTGAGGGGGCAGTGGGGGGGGGGGGGAGCCAGCTGTATTCTTCTGGAATGTTTTATAATAATGATAATAAAGTGAACCCCTACCAAGTTCAAAGAGCTTTTTCAAAGGGATACTGTGACCAAGATCTTTGTTGCTGCTTAGAGTGGGGATCCACTGGCATTCTGCCTCTTTGGGAGCAGACAGGAATAGTAAAGTTAATTCCCTGATCACCTGAAATAACCCCATCAGTGAAACTATTTGGTGACAGTCATCTGGCTTTTTCTAATCAAGCTGTTCCATTTTAGTTAAGAAGCTATCGATTTTTTTTTTTTTTACAGCTTCTGCAAGTTCTATTATCTTGTTTTTCCTCTGATAATTCCCCAAAAGTGAGAAGATGATGATTTGAAGTCAGTTCTGCTGATAATTAGCAGGAATCTTACTGAAATATCTTGAGAGGCATTACTGGGGATAATTTCGATAGACACTTGGGAGGAAGAAAAAATAAATAAAATAAAAATAAACAAAAACCTACATAAATTTGAGATTTTTCTACCTTCATAATGTATGGCCTCCCAGGAGTTCTTTCTCTTCTCAGATACTTATCTTGGGGCTAGGCATTGGTGCACCAGGTTGAGTTTACCTGTTACCAGATAGTTTATTTTAGGGCAATAATTATGCCCATCTCTGCATGTTGAATAGAAGTCCTGGGAGAAAGATGGCATCATATTTTAATTAGCACCACATTATTGGGTGAGAGTGTTTAAAAGGGAAGAGGATGAGGAGGATCTGGTGGAGGAAGAGGAGAAGCGGGGAGGGAGAGGAAGAGGAGGAGGAAGTTGGAGAGATAGATTATGATTTCAAGGGTAAATCCAGACCGCTGGACCACTTGACACACTTGAATAGAGGAAATTCTTCAAAGATAATTTCAAATTCGTTATCCTGTGGAGACCAGAGAAGAGAAGCCATGAGGGAGGGTAGGGGTTTGGGGTTGCTGGAGGTGTGGGGGAGAACTGGAAGACAGGAGGCTGCCTAGTGCACAGAGTTTCACATACTCTTCACAGTAAAGAACCTTTCCTGTAGTGATTCTGTTCTTATTTCTTTCTGTTCATCAGCTGCCAGGCTCACAGGGAAGTGGGGGAACATTGCATACTTTCCCTTGTGCAGTTAACCATCTGCTTCATTTGAAGTACACAAAATGACGATGGGCTTTAATTAAAGCACAAACCCAGTTTGAATATGGACCTCTTGTCCTTATAGAATAGTAAGATCACTCATTTTCCTAGTGTATCTGTTTATGTTCTGGTCCAACAGAGAAATCTGATAATTGGTCACAAAGAGCTCTAGGAAGGAGCTTAGAAAACCTTGTGCTCTGCTCTGCCTTTCTCAGCAACATAAGAGCAAATTAAGACCCAGGCAGAAGAGCAGGGCAGCATCTTGCTCAGGCCACTTACTGAGGAGATAGATGGCAGAGCTCACCAACACCCCTGGCCAAAACTTCATTTGGCCTCACTTCCCAGTCCTGCCTCCACTCACTTTAACCATTAGCCTGTCAACTTATGTGATTCAATTGCTCCAACTTTAAATACGTTCTCCTGATCTCGTTGTTTTTTAAAAGAAAATAATAAAAAAAAATTACAAAATCATACTAACTTTCCATGACTCACTTTTCCAAAATGTTTTATATCAATACATCCTGTACAAGGCAAATGTATGAGCTTGCAAGCAGGCCCATAGCCAAGATCCTTCAAGGCAGAGAGCATGCCTTAGAACAACCCTGATACAGAAGAGTTGGTAGCGGAATCTTTTTTTTGTTCTTTTTGGAGAAAATTGTTGTTTATAAGTTGCATGTTGAAAAGAAAGAAAAATGAAGACTTCATGTGAACCACAGAACAAATGTTGAGATTTGCAATGAAGCGATAAAACAAACGAGGACTTTTGAAAATGGGAGTCTGGTGGGGTGGTGGTGTGAGGAAGAAAGAGATTCTTAATAGTATATTGTTTTCTGAGCTCTACCAATTAGCAAACATCTCTTATAAAAGGAAGAAAGAAAAGAGGGATGGAATTTCATGCTCTGAAATAGCCCCAGTCAGCTGCAAAGGCTCCAGGCTTCTGCAACAAGGCTTTCCAGCCCCTTCCCCCACTCTGGCCATTACATCAGCACAAGTGCATCCTGGGGGCTATTGTCATGCTGATGAAGTTGGACTCTCTCACTGCCCAGGGAGACATTCCCACCACCAACTGGCTCTGGGGCTCATTCAAACTGTGCTGAATTGCCTTGGAGAATAAAAGATGCAGCCTTAATTAACTACCCTGCTCAGCTCCCAATCTCAACTTGATTGTTGTTCTGGCTTCTCTCTCCACTAAAGAGGAAATGCCCTGCTCCTCCTGCAGATCTAGGTTGGGAAGTAGGGCTTTCTAAGGGGAGCTGCATTTCGGTTCTGTCTTGTTTTGAAAATAGACTGCCCCACGGCTTGGCTTTCTATCTCTAGATTACGGGTGTCCTGTTTTTCCAGAAAGGGGCCTCGGTGTCTAGTAATTGTTTCCCTTTCCTATTCCTGAGATCCATTCACCTTGAATATCCCTCAAGGAAGATCTTCCCTAGCATTTCAGAACTGTGTTATTATCAGCACTGTCTTTACTTCATTTTAATAATTGGTGGTATTATTGGTGCTGGTGGAAATTAAAAGTTCTGACCTTTTTAACCTATCAGAGGTGAGATCCTTGAGGGAGAAATTACCACGTAAAAATAGGATTGGTTACAGGTATGGCTTGGAGGATTTAGGCGGGGCTTTGGGTTTAAAAGGCTGAATTCTGTGCCAGGCTGTGGTGCACCTGGTTAAGCACACACCTTACAGTGTGTAAGGACGTAGGTTCAAGCCCCTGGTCCCCACCTGCAGGGGGAAAGCTTCATGAGTCGTGAAGTAGAACTGCAGGTGTCTCTATGTCTTTCTCTCTCTCTCTATCTCTCCCTCCCCTTTCAATTTCTCTCTGTCTCTATCCAATAATAAATAATTTATTTTAAAGGCTGCATCTTGCTCTCTTTCTGGTATTATCATGTGACCAACAGGATGATGGAAATTTCTTTCTTTTTTTCTCTCTCTTCTTCTCATGCCCTAACATGATTTATTTCCAACAAAGTTTAAAGTACTTGAAAATCATGCTCTCTCAATTCCGTGTCAAGAACAATGCATGAAGAACCTTTCCCTATAACAAGATGAGTTTTTTGTAACCTCTCCATCAAGAGATGGGTGGAAAGTCACATTTTTACACGGTGGCATTTCACTTCTAAACCCTCCCTTAGGTCATCCTTGTCCCAGTTCCCCTAACTGATGTGCTTTGGTCAGCTGAGGCTGGGCATGTTCAGGGTAGTATGGCTGTCGACTTTTTTTTTGTTGTTGTTAACTATCTTTTTATTTTTTAAAATTGCATAGAGACAAAACAGAAATCAAGAGGGAAGGGTGATAGGGAGAGAGAGAGAGAGAGAGAGAGAGAGAGACCTGCAACAACACTGTTTCACCACTTGCAAAGCAATTGCAATTGTTTGTACATACATAACATTTCCCATTTTTCCACATAACAATTCAACCCCCACTAAGTCCTCTTCGGCCAGGCCATCATATTCTAGGAACCGACCACCCCCCACCCCCACCCCAGAGTCTTTGACTTTGGTGCAATACACCAACTCCACTCCAAGTTCTGCTGAGTGTTTTCCCTTCTGTTCTTACTTCTCAACTTCTGTTCATGAGTGGGATCCTCCCATGTTTATCCTTCTCTTTCAGGTTGATCTCACTTAATATTTTTTTAAAAAAATGTTTTATTAGGGCAGGCAGTGGTGACCTGGTTAAGCGCACAGTTAAAATGTCCAAGATCCTAGGATCAAGCCCCTGGTCCCCATCTGCAGAGGGAAAGCTTCACAAGTGGTGAAGCAGGGCTGCAGGTGTCTCTCTCTCTCTCTCTCCCTCTAATCTTGATTTCTCTGTCTCTATCCAATAATAAATAAATCAAATATTAAAAATAAATAAAATTTAAAAAATGTTTTATTTATTTATTTTTGGGCAGAGACAGAGAGAAAATGAGAGAGGGAGATAAGATAGAGAGGGAGAGAGACAAAGAGATACCTGCAGCCCTGCTTCACCACTTGTGAAGCTTTCCCCCTGCAAGGTAGGGACCAGGGGCTTGAACCTGGGTCCTTGTGCCCTGTAATGTGTGCTCTTAACCAGCTGCACCACTATTTGACCCCCTGATGATGTAATTTAAAAAACCACAGAACTTCATATAAAATGATTGAAAATACACTGCAGTGAAGAGACATTTAGAGCTGAAAGATGAGCCTGAGGTTAATTCTTCTCCTGCCCTCTGGGAGGTTGGTGAGCATCTTAAACCAATCAACATAATCAATAGTCAGGATCAGAAGAGAAAACAGTAAGCAGAACCTGGACTGGAGTTGGTGTATTGCACCAAAGTCAAAGACTCTGGGGTGGATGGGGGGAGAGTACAGGTCCTGGAAAAGGTTGACAGAAGACCTAGTGAGAGTTGTATTGTTAGGTGGAAAACTGAGAAATGTTATGCATGTACAAACTATATTGAATGTCAGATGTGAAACATTAATCCTTCAATAAAGGAAAAAAATTAAAAAATCAATATAGGTTTTCTAAAAAGGAGTAATTTCCAAACTAAATTGATGTCCAATGAGCGGTACTTGATGTTGGTAGAAGATATATTCTGAAGTACCTGTTGTACTTAAAGATATTGAGATAGATCTGGAAAATATGTTTGCTAGATTAATTTACA
>NC_080173.1:8501005-8538505 GCF_950295315.1 Erinaceus europaeus | reverse complement strand
ATCCAAAGTGACACACCTGTATAAGTTCATCCATGAAAAAAGCTAGGCTTGAGCCCAGATAGTATCACTCTCTTTGCTCTTTTATTTTTTTACTGGCGATTTTATATTGATTTACAAAATTACATGTCAACAGGGATATAATTCCACATTGTTCCCACCACCAGACTTCAGAATTCCCGATCCCTCCATTGTAGACCACTGCAGTTCTCCCAAGGTTACAGACATGGGTTAACCATCATCTTTACAACTGTCTACATTCGTACATACCTTCCCCCTTTTTTCCACATCCAGTCCTCTCCTCTTCACCTCCAAGCCACTCATGACCCTCTTATTACATCTCTTCACCTCCAAGCCACTCATGACCCTCTTATTACATCCAAATGTTCCTCCTCTCTTTTCCCTTCTCTCTTTGCAGGTCCTGATGGAGCTGGAGTTCAGAGCCCTCTTATCCTCTTCCTCCTATCACTTCTCTCCTACCAGGAGTATGGATCAAAATTGTTTTTTTTGGGGGGGGGGGTTGGAAGGTGGGCAGTAGCACAGCGGGTTAAGTGCACATGGTGCAAAATGCATGGACCAGCGTAAGGATTCCAGTTCAAGTCCCCAACTCCCTACCTGCAGGGAGAGCTCACTTCTCAAGTGGTAAAACAGGTCTGCAGGTGTCTTTCTTTCTCTCTCCCTCTCTGTCTTCCCCTCCTCTCTTGATTTCTCTGTCCTATCCAATAACAATGACAGCAACAACAATAATAATAATAACAACCACGGTAAACAACAAGTGCAACAAAAGAGGGAAAAAATAGCCTCCAGGAGCAGTGGATTTGTAGTGCAGGCACCAAGCCTCAGCAATAACCCTGGAAGGAAATAAAACAAACAAACAGACAAAAAACAAAAAACAAACAAAAAACATTAGTTGTTGGAAAGCAGAGTCTTTTCTTTCTTTTTCCATCCATTTTTTAAATTTTTGATTAATTATGATTATAAGTCATGGTTCCACACTGTACCCACAATGAAAGATAACCATCATAGTTCTCACAAAGTCTTAGAGAGAGTTTGTTTGGCTCTTTGTTTTTCCCCAAGGTTATGTGTCTCAATTCTATAGATTCCACATATGACTGGATAAAGAAATTATGAGATATGTATACTCCATGGAATACTACTCTGCAATAAAAACATATGATATTGTGTCTGTTGCGGAAAAAAAGGAATGGGCCTGGAGGTGGCTGTGTTTGGCAAAATATAGAGATGAAAGGCAACCACAAGTATTATTTTATTTCTTGCATATATACTGGACCCTTGATTTGAAACTTTCTTTCCCAATATTAAGTTACTGTCATCTCTAGAGGTAATAACCCACTCCTTAGGTCCTATTCCATATGAGACCTAGTCTTATAAGTAACAGGCTTTGAGGAATTGAATTTTCTAAAGCGAACTCCTTGTTTTGCAAAATACCATTTTGTCTCCTTGAGTAACTTTTCTCCAACACATTCTACTGATTTCAAAGGGCTGTATTCAGTTTCCATTCCGTTTTCTTATTAGTAGATGTCAGTGGCAAATTTTTCTGTTCTCAACTAGTCCCTTCCTTTCTTTTATACAAAGGTGATAGAGATTTGAGTGGAAGTAAGAAAGACCTTACTGGGAATAACAGCAAGGAGGCCCAGTCTTGTACCATTGAGTGAGAAAAATACTCTGGTGAAAGATTTTATATTTTTCAAGGAGAATAAGAAATCTCCACATAAATCTCTACAAACTTGGCCTTGAGCACAAAGTAGAAAGGAGCTTTGAAAATGGGCTCTATACCAGGCATCACCATCAACCTGTGCATGCAATGATTCATTCTAGAATTGCTCTGCTGAAATGTAAACTCAGCAACAGAAATGCAGTCTGCTTGCTCTGGGGTTCTCCGTCAGATCACATCTACCATCTGGAAGAAGGATGCCACGAACAAAGTGATATTAGTTTGTTTTAGAATCAGCAGTTCCCTCAAGGGCTTCCAAATAAAACAGACTTTTTATTCTCTAGATCCCTTGTGTTCATGGCACATTTTGCCATGAGCTCACACATAAATAAAACACCTTCCTTGGCCTTTTATTAGCCTCACAATAGATTGGTCCAATCTGTCTGAGCCATTATGATCTGGTCACTACTGATTTATCCAGTGTCACCCTTTGCAATGTTCTTCTGTGAACCGCACAATCCTGCTGCATTTTAATTTCTGATTCTTCATGCCTCCCTGTGTTTTTATCTTTTCACTCACTGCCTCATCCTTTTGGAATGAGAGCTGCTTACCAGGCTTCAGAATCTTTTTTTTTTTTTTTCCTTTTCTGACATCTATGCTTACTCATCAGCCTAGATTCCCCCAACCCTGGGATGCTTTCCTAAATACATCACTGAGCCACTGAGGGCTTTCCTTTTCAAGAGGTTTAGCCTCCTGCCTGTGACCAGTAACATGTGAGCTTGACTCCGGCCAGCACATTCCTCAGAAAGAGCGTTCTACTAACAATTATGCTACTATGACATGTGTCAGTCAGGGCTGTTCAGGGGACACTGTCAGGATCCCCAGATAACTTGGAATCTTTTGGTTGCTTCTGATTTGCAGACTGTGCTAATTTGTAACTTATAAATAAGGAGGAAACCCGTTCACATCTTGCTTTCTGCAATAATTATTTCATACAGGAAGGACCTGAGGAGAGCAGACAAAACTAAATAAAACGAAGTCTTTCTTTTGCTTAAGGTTAGGAGAGATGTTGAAGACCTGGATGACACTGCTTGGTGCCCTGAGCTTATTATATAACATATTTGGTATTCAAGTGTCTATTGGGTAATGCATAGCGGAAGCTGGGAAACACCTACTTTACTTAGTAGTCAATCCATGTATTAATATATAAATACACTTATCAATATAATACTCAAAGAACATAGACAAGTATATATGACCAAAATAGAAAATTGTGTGCGAGTGTGTGTGTGTGTGTGTGTGTGTGTGTGTGTGTGTGTGTGTGTGTGTGAATTATCTGTCAGGCAGTGAGCAGGCTGGTGTCTATAAACTGAAACTGACTTTTCCCCCTTTATTGTGGGGATTAGTGGCTTACAGTTAAAAGTAAAATACAGTAGTTGGTACATGTGTAACATTTTTTCAGCTTTCCACATAACACTCTACACACACACCTAAGTCCTACATAACACTCTACACACACACCTAAGTCCTCCTCGCCATCATGTTCCAGGACCTGAACACCTTCCCAACCCCAGAGTCTTTTACTTTGGTGCAATATGCCAACCCCAGTCCAAGTTCTGCTTTGTGTTTTCCCATCTGCTCTGGTTTTTCAATTTCTGTTCATGAGTGGGATCCTCCCATATTCTTCTTTCTCTTTCTGGCTGATTCACTTCACATGATTCCTTCAAGCTCCATCCAAGATGAGGTGAAGAAGGTGAGTTCACTATTTTTTTTTAATAGCTAAGTTGTATTCCATTGTGTGTCTATTTACCACAACTTACTCAGCCACTCATCTGTTGTTGCACACCTAAGTTGCTTTCAGGTTTTGGCTATTACAAACTGTGATGATATAAATAGAGGTCTGTACAGATTTTATTGGATGGGTATGTTTGGTTCCTTAGAATAGATCTCTAAGAGAAGAATTGCAGGGTCATAGGGTTGGTCCACTTTTAGCCATGTGAGGGTTTCCCAGAGGAGTTGGATCAATTTACATTTCTACCAGCAGTGCAGGAGATATGAAACTGTTTTTTTTTTTTTAAGTGGGTTAAGTGATTTTTTACTATTACTACTACCTCTGTCACTCCTACTACCTATTACTATTATTGTTTTTATTGCTTTTAGTTTTTATCCAGAGTTTCCCTGGACCTCAGGCTTACACAACTGCACCACTCATGGCAGATACCTTTCTTATTCCTTTATTTCTTATACCTTTCTTATTGTGTCTCTGGGTGAGACACAGAGAGGGAAAATGAGACACAGAGAGAAGGAAAGAAAGCACAGACAGCACTTCTCCACCCTTTGTGAGATTTCCCCTATGCAAGTGTTCCTGTGTGGCGACAAGGGACTTGGGCCTGGGTCTTTGTGCATGACAAAGTGTGTATTTTCTGGAGTGAGCTATCTCCGGACCCCCTGATTATTTCTGCTTAAATTATGACTGCTGTTGTTAATAATGAAGTCAGCAAAGAGCTATGATTTAGTGTATAGTCAACCAAATAAGAGCTAGATGTTTGAGATGTTTGTCTTTACATAGCTTCCTTTGGGTTTTTAAGAATAATTTTTAACCTGTTTCCTGCAAATCCTAGAATTGTCCCTTGAACTTTCCTTTGGATTCAACTTCAACTCAATATATATATATATATATATATATATATATATATATATATATATATATATATTATTACTCCATATGGATATGGGGCAGACCTGAGGAGAGTAGACAGAAGAAAATGAACCAAAGTATTTTACATAAAGTTAGGAAAGATGTTGTAGGAAATAAAAATATAGAGGTTTGTGGAAAACTGGGAAATACCATTTTCTGTTAGAACACATGGGAAGCAGAGATGGACTCTTGTGAGAACATTAGGAAGAGTTAGAGAGCACCAAGCTTTGCATTACACATCAGGGAACAAACTGACTAGCGAGGAAGACAGGTAAAGTAGATTTTTCAGGGGTGGACAAAGTCTCTGGAATATGGTGGAAGAAATTGGAAGTAGTCCACGGACACTGATCTGAGCAGAGTGCCGGAGATTTGCACTTTGGTTGATCCCCGCCAAATCAGGACATTGGAAATACGAACCTAAAAAACAAAACAAGCAAGCAAACAAAAACTCACCTGTATGCTGATCTTTATCATGCCACTAGCAGGAAAGTATCTGGTGAGCTACCTTCTTTGCCTTTCTTGCCTCCACCATGGAACAGTTCCTGAAGCACCCTAACTTTGATTTGTAGACTAAGAGTTGTTTTATCCACGGAGATACAGAATTAAAAAAAAAAAGAATTTTGTTTGCTTCCAAAACTAGAAATACGTTTAACTCCTATTCTTATTAGTCGTTGCTTCGGTTTATAAATAGAACTGGATTTATATGGTGCAATCAAGCAAGAGACTTGACAGATAGGCTGATGACTGGCAAACACCCTCAGCAAAATAATATAAATGAAGAATGGGAAATGACATCTTCCAAACTTGGTGAGAGAAGGAATAATGGCCTGAGACAAAGGACAGGGCTATTATTTTAGACTGGACTTAAAAGCCTTTCTAATCTCTGAGAGCATCTGGGCTGTATTGTAGACTCCCCAGAGAGGTCAGGAGAAAGAAGCTCAAGGGCAGGCGAGAGCACTTTGGATTGTGGGAGTGGAGGAGGAGGAGTTGCAGGAACAAATGGGAATTTGCAGACTGGGATGGAGGAACAGTGGATTTTCAGGCCAGATTTGATGCTGTCTTCTTGATTTCCAGATACCCATAGTCATTCTGTATGAGTATACCCAAAGAGTGTCAGGGACACAGTCCCTCACACTTTCCAGGGAAGAATTCATTAGGCGGCAGCTATTATAGACTTGGCACCACTGGCTACTCACCTAGTCTGAGAAGGAAGGAGGAAATTAGCATATGTTGACTTATATTGAAACTTCTCTAAGCACTGTAGATGTGTTGTGTATTTTTAGCAAATAGAAACTCATTTAAATCTCAGGTCACACTAATTTAAGTATACGAGCAACCTTGCAAGAGGACCCAGGTTTCCAACTCAAAGTCCCCACATGTAGAAAGCTTGACAAGCAGTGGAGCAGGAAGCAGGAGTCTCTCTTTCTCTCTTCCCATCTCTTGTCCTATTTCTCTGCCATAATAAAAGTAATAATAATAATAATATCCCAGGACAGTCCTCCTAAGTAAGTCTAATGTAGTTATTGTATCCCTCCCCTTTATGTAAAGCAAGGCACTGGACGCTGAGAAAGGCAAAATAAAGTTGCTCAAGGGGCAACATCAAACTTTGAGTCAAGGTCTCTCCAGCTGGACTCCAAGGACCAAGTCCTGCTGTGGAATTCCAGGAGGGTATTGTCAGCCACGTCCCCATGGGATTTGCTACTCACTGGGTCACTGCTTATAATCTGCTGGAAGATTTACCTTAATAAAAAAAAAAAAAAAAAACTCCATTTGAATCTGTTCCTGCAGGTGGCAGAAACACAGTCTGTAACAGCTGACATATGACCAGTGGAAGGGTGTCCATTTTTCTTTCTTTCTTCAGTTAGGGTTTTGAATTGAATCCAGCTGTTCTTTGATGCAGAGGCCATAAGACCCCAATATCCTGCTCTTTGTTTTTCTGGAAGTTATTGGCTATTGTTAACACTGAAGGCAAGGTTGGAAGTCCTTAAAGAACTAAAAAGTTGACTAGTGGATACAAGGGAGCAAGGCCATTGAAGAGCAGAGGTGATGGTACTTAAAAACTCAGCCATCTGTTGAGTCTATGAGGGGACAGTCTATAAATAGAGCTTTAACAAAGATGCCACCCTCTGCTTAGGACAGATAGTAACATAATAACGATAGTCATAATAATCATCATCACTTATCAAGTCATTATTACATGCTTACTACTGTGTTAAGTGGTTTATAAGCACTACCACCAAATCACCCTGCCCATCTAAATGTTTCTCTAACATTTATGCATTGTGTATTTATGTAATATATTTTGGTACTAAACACATCCCTTAAGGAAAATACTCAGATATTCATCCTATTCACAAAGAAATTGGAGCTTTGGTTAGTCAACTTTTTCTGAAACACCCAAATTACTTAATGTCAGAAGTGGAGGATTAGAAGAACAGTGTTTATTGAACGTCTCAAAGGGTCAGGAATCAATTGCCACAGAACTGAGAAGATAGAATTAGGAAGACAAGGAATGAGTAGACTCGTGGAGAAATTTGTCAACTTTTTGTATCACACCAACATTATTCTCATACCTCTTGTAATATCTTCTCTCTCTATCTCTCTCTCTCAGTTTTTTTCTTTTAGTTTCATATTTTGTGGCCAGAGGAGACTGACATTTAGGTTGGCACAATACACAATCAGAAACCTATCTACAGTTGGAATTCTGAGCTCTCCTACGAAATAACTATGGCAGTGAGTTGACCAATGATGAGCAATACCTTTATTGGTCAGAATTGGAACCTCACTCACAATTAAACTTGGAATTGAATAGGGATTTTCATCTTCCAAATGTCAGCTGTGATAGAGAGCTCTTGGTGAGTCACTCCGTTTTTCAAGGAATCAAGGCATCATTCCCAGTGGAATAATGAGCTTCAGCCCACTGGCGCCCAAGAAGCTAACACAATGGGCAGATGTCCGAACTTGACTGGCGATGTCCCAGATGCAAACAATAGAAGACTGGCCAGTTTCTATTAAAGAGACTTTCTGAAGCCATGGTATTGCTTTGGCTGGCCAAAAATGCATTATGAGACCACAGTTATCCACAATAGTCTCACTTCATAAAGAAAGGGAAGGATTGGGGAGGGGAAGTAATGTGAGCTTATCCTCTCTGATGGAGTTTGAGGAAAAGTGCTCAGAAATTTTCCCTCTTTGCCCTTTTTAGATGATGGATTGCTTCAGTTTTATGAAATGCTAGGACTAAATCCCTTCAGGGTTGAGGCTACATGAATATTAATTGGTCCTGAATAAGAAGAGGGAGGCCTTACTCCCTGCCAGTTGGGACAGTCATCATCATTGGTCCTTTCCAGACTCTTTGTTTTAAAGGAGTTTTTTCTTTCTTTCTTTCTTTTTTTCTTTTCTTTTTTTTTTTTTTTTAACTCAGAGAGACTTGAGAAGATACTTTTATTAAGCTTTTACAGTCATCAGCTATTTTGTTCTTTTAAAAATACTTTATGCTAAAGGACTATAATAACAGTAGATTATAAGCAGATCCTATTTTATACCCTCTCAAATGGATAAAGTTTACAAAATTCAGGAGAAACATATTTTACAGTTCCTAGAACTCTACCTATTTGTATGTTTACTTATATAGTACTTTCATCTGTATTATCTTCCCTCAAGGTAAACAGAACAGGTATTGGCTTTCCTTTTCTATAAACAAGATCTGTGATTAAAACTTACGAATGACAAGTCACAGTGAGTGAGGGAAGAGCTGGGAGTTTAATCTGTCTCTTGATTTCAGCATCATTCTATACACAGACCCTTTCCAGTCCAAATGAACCTCTTTCTATTTCTGACCACTTATTCAGCCCGACCATCATTATCTTCCCCTTAAATCGGATTAGACATAGACAGAATGATATTTGTACAAAATGCCTGAAGCCAAGGAACAATTTTATTTTTCTTTTAGGAGGTATTAACTTTGGGTACACAGCATTTGTCCTGAAGATGTGCTTGCTTCCTATCTGTAAGAGAAGAGAGAGAAGAAGCAATTTCTTCTCACAGGAGTGTGAAGGGGTATGTTTTCTGTGGTGAACAGGGCTCTCTATCAATTAAAGAAAGAAAGTGAAAACTATGAAACACAGAGGAACTTGACTATGTAGGATCAAAACTATAATATCTTTAAAAATCACACTGCCATGTATTGACTTTTTTTTTCCACTGGAACCACTGAATCTCTATACACAGTACCCTGGGGACATAATTTTGAAAGCTAAGATGATTTTTGCTACATTAGAGAAAAATGGAACTCCCTTCCACTTGCAGAATATTTGAGCCAAGCCTGAGTTCTAAAACTCTTAGATTTGGAATGGGTTCTAAACTTGGCAAACAAGTGTTAGCCCGTCCCTACAAGCAATCTCTCCAGAGAGTTGATTCCAAAATCTTGCAGCCCAAAGAAGTTTGGCGCCACATCCAAACCTTTGCAATATTTGACATCTATTAGAAATTACCGAGTTCTCTCTGCTGCATCTACTGTGAGAATGAAGACCATTCTCAGCAATCAGGCCACTGACATTCTGGAGAATGTCCACATCTCTCTGAAGGGGCACACAGGCATCATGCAGGGGGCCCTAGAAGCACCCTGAAGACTAACTTCAGCCACATCAAGGTAGAGCTCAGTCTCCTTGGAAAGAAAAAGAAGTGTTTCCTAATTGACAAATAATGGGGAAATAGAAAGGCACCAGCTACTGTTCACAGTATCTGCAGTCACGTGTGGAATTTGATTAAGGGTATTTCCCGGGCTTTCTGTGACAAAATGATGTCTCTGTGTGCTCCCTTCCCTATCAAGCTGTTATTCAGTAGAACGAGTCTCTTGTTAGAAATTTCTTGAGCGAAAAATACATACGCGGGGTTTGAATGAAGTCAGGTGTTGCTTGCTCAGCATCTCAAGTCGAGAAAGATGAATTAATTCTTGAAGGAAATGAGATGGAACTTCTGTCAGATTCAGCTGCATTGACTAAGCAAACTCCAACTGTTAAAAACAAAGATAGCTGGGAATTTGGGAATTGTATCTCTGTTTCTGAGAAAGGAACCCTTCTGTAGGCTGATGAATAATCTCTACATTGTCCAGCCACTAGAGCAGCAAAATAATGGGATGACTCATCAGACCTACTTGTGATCTCTTAAAAGAAGCAATAAGAGCCATTGTTGATTTGGAACTTAAAAAAAGGGAACCAGGTGGTAGCACAGTGGGTTAAGCACAGGTGGACCAACGTAAGGATCCCGGTTTGAGCCCCCGGCTCCCCACCTGCAGGGGAGTCACTTCAAAAGTGGTGAAGCAGGTCTGCAGGTGTCTATCTTTCTCTCTCCCTCTCTGTCTTCCCCTCCTCTCTCCATTTCTCTCTGTCCTATCCAACAATGACAACATCAATAAAAACAATAACTATAACAATAAAACAAGGACAACAAAAGGGATTAAATAAATTAATTAATTAAAATAAAATAAAAAAATTACCAAATTAACCTCAGAAACCCAAAATCACAGAACTGCAATTGGCAAGCAAAGTCAAACTGATGAGATCGCCATGTATCTTAAGGAAAGGTTGAGCTGGACTTGCAAACCCAGGAACTCAGAGATCTTTGGAGATACTAATGAGGAGGAAGAAGAGGGACGTCTCACTTTTCTCTTTTAAGTCATTTCATTCCTTATAGCTAGCTACTGTATCCCATGACCACGGAGAACAGAGTTCCTGAAACTAGTCTAAGAATGGTCCTGGTGAAATCAGAGTTCTTTAAAAACAAGGTGAGAATTTTTCCCAACATAAGTTAACCCAGTGGATCTAGTATCAGAAAAGGAAATTATAGCTTTGAGTTCACCAAGAGATTGGCAATCTTTAAGCTGAGGAAAACCTGAAGAAATTTGCTCACAGGGACCAAAAAAAAAAAAAAAAAAAAAAAAAAAAACCTCTTACAGATCAGATAAGAAATTAATCCAATTTAGAACTCTCCAGAGAGCAGAGAGGAAGTGGACAATTAGAGGCATGTGATCTGACCCAAAGGCTAAGGCCCTCAGAATGGCTGATGTATTTTTTTCGTTTGTTTATCTGGTTGCTTGTTTCTTTAAGAGGTCCTATCTTGTAGAAAGAGGCCCTAAGTATATTTTGTCTCCTGTAAGCGCTGTGGCTTTGGTGGCCTTGCGATTTGTTTGTGACCGTCTAAAGCTCATGACTATGCTCTCTTAAGAAGTAACATGTGCTATAACTATTTAAGGCAGCGGGAAGTAGCAGCAAAAGCCATGGATCTCGCCCAAATGTTCTACCACTTAAATAGCAGTGTGACCTTGAGATAAATCACATTATGCCTCTGAGTTTCATTTTTCTACCACAGTAAACAGTTACTATAATATCTTCTTCAGAGTGTCATAGTGAAAACTGGATGAAAGAAGATATAGGCAATCATTTAGGATTGTGTCTACCATAAACCCATGCTCTTGAAGAAGTTATTCAAATCTGTAAGGAAATGTAACATCCATCTCTCCTCTGCTCTTTCATCCCTTCCACTTTCTCTTAGTGTGACTAGAATAAGAAAATCCATTCTCCTCTCTAGAACATGACTGTGTGTGCCATTCCTCTTCTTCCTTTTTCCCCTTCTATTATCCTCATTACTTGAGCTCTGTAAGTTTGTAGTGAGCATCTTGTTTTCTTCTTCATTTTGAAACATAGTGGGCAGTATATTTGGTCACAGTTACCATAAACAATTGAACAGCAATATACCAGATATAAACAGTTGCTTTGCATTAGTAACTTCCGATCCTTTACATGACACTCAGATCTTTTGTGTGTATTTCAGATCGAGAGAGACAGAGAGATTCTGCAGTACTGGAGTTTCTCCTAAGTGCTGTCCCACTCCCACGTGTTGCTTGGACTTAAACCTCCACAGCACTCATGGAAAAGCAAACTGAAAACCAGACAAGCTCTCTTTCCAGCCTTCCTCACCCACCTTCTGTGGTCCTGAGGCCATGTGCTGTTCAGTTGCACAGCATAGCTTTGACCAGGGAGAGTGACAATGAAGTGATTCAATGAGAGATGAACTAGAACTAGACTGCTGATTGAAAGTTGGCCATTACAGGGTCCAAGAAGGATGACAGAGGACCTAGTGGGGGTTGGATTGTTATATGGAAAACTGGGAAATGTTATACATGTACGAACTATCGTATTTACTGTCAAATGTAAAACATTAATTCCCCAGTAGAGAAATTAAAAAAAAAAGTTGGGCATTTGTTTCTGTCATGTGCCAATTAGCACCAACTGAAAAGAATCGGATCTTAATTCATTGAGACATATTTAGGGAGAAAATGAACTGAGCCCGGTCAGGCATCTTTCTATGCTGCAGAAATGCTGTGGAAGCCTTGTGGACAGTAAGCAAACTCATTTTACATTGTGTCTAATTGTAAAGCCCTTTCTTCTAATACTTGTAATCCCATAGCTGTGTCTTATTACGGAACTTATTACATGGCAAAAGTCATGTATATATCATACATTATCAGACTTTGTCAGATAATAAAAATTTTCCATGGGGGATCATCTTAGTGAATCCTTGTGTATGAGAGGATTTTTTTTAAACAGGTATTGGGATAATACTTTTCTGAAAGGCTGAAAATATGCCTTGTTCATTATTCCCTGAAGGAGTAGTTTACCAAAATAAACTGGATCTCTCTCTCTCTCTCTCTCTCTCTCTCTCTCTCTCTCTCTCTCTCGTGTGTGTGTGTGTGTGTGTGTGTGTGTGTGTGTGTGTGTCTGTGTCTGTGTTACATAGGAAGACCCACTTGAGAGAGAGAGAGAGAGAGAACCTACAAAGGAAGCACACAGAGAGTTTTCCAGTTAGGATTGGCAGAAGAGAAGAAACAACTTTGAGGTGTGAGTTATTAAAAAAAAAAAAGTCAGTTCAGAAAACCATCTGTATAAACTTGCTTGAGCCATGAAAAGGACAGACAGCAAGCTCTGCTGTCTGTAGGGGTGGAGAGTGGGAATGAAGTAGCTGGAGTGAAGGAAGCATCTATTATTGAGGAACAAGCAGCTGCCTGTTTGGGTGACTTTGTTTCCATGTTCCATGGAGAGAGGCTGGAAGCTTGACAATCTCCTTTTTAAATTTTTTAAAAAGATTTATTTATTTATTTATTTATTTGCCACCAGGATTATCACCTCCTTTCTATTTTATTTGACAGGACAGAGAGAAATTGAGAGCCGGAGGTGAGATAGGGCTTGTGAAGCATACCCCCTGCAGGTGGGAAACCAGGGGCTCAAACCTGGGTCCTTGTGCCTGGTGCTACATGTGTGCTTAACTGTATTAGCCACTGCCCAGCCCCCAAGATGTATTTATTCTTGTTAATGAGAAAATAGAAAAAGAACCAGAGCATCAGTCTGGCATACAGTGCTGGCACTGAATTTCAAACCTTGTGCTTTTAAATCCAGTGCTGTAACCTTTGTGCTGTCCCCAAGTCACTGAGCCTGACAACCTCTAAATACATTTTTTTGAAGGTGTTGAGTAAAGCAAGACTGAATCTACATTAAAAGAAACTTGCAGTACATTTTACAAGATTCAGTGTTTCCAACTGCTGACCATGGGGACTAGAGGACAGTGGTATATCTTCCTGTTTGGCCAGGCAGTAATGCACCTGGTTGAGCACACACATTACAGTGTGCAAAGATCCAGGGTCAAGCCTCTCTCTGTCCCTTCATGCAGTGGGGAAGCTTCATGAATGACCAAGCTGAGACCCAGAGTTTGTAAAGGGTAGTGGCAACTGAAACTTGTTTGTACTTTTGTCACAGACATAAAATTCTGTCACATTCTTTTGAGTGTTTCCTTTCCTTTTTTTTTTTTTTTTTCAATTCCATCACTTATGGGTCTCACCAGGGCTTGTGTTCACCAGCATATTACCAGTTATAACCCTGGTAATAACCAGAATGCTTTGTGGAACACTCCCCCAAAGCATGGAAATAAAGAAAGAAGGAAGAATGTTTGAAAGTATGAAGATGGAAACAAGAGTATTTGTTTTATAATGTTCTCCTGTCCTAGAAACCTAAAATAGTTTATGTGAGCTCAGACTAACCTAAACATTTTAATCTGTCAATCACAGCATGCTTGTTGACTTAAGATGGACAGATAGTTAGATAATTATTAGAGGGAAAAGTTCGACTCCCATCTCTGTTATCTTGGCTTTCATTTCTGGGTTTTGTTTTCCAACCCGGCTAAAGAACACTGATAAAATAAATGTACTCTGATCATTTAGCTTTTAAAAGGACGTATAGATGTTAAATGTTCTTTAATTTGTTTATGGGAAGGAATCATGACTCTTTGCTTATTTCCTTGAACAGCCTTTTTTATTATTCCATCTCACTGTTGGGGTTTTTTTTTTCCTTCTGTGTGTATGTTTATGTTTTCTATCTGCCAGACCTCCTCCTTGAGATTGTCTTTTTGTGTCTGTTGCTTTGGTGATGTTGGTGGTGGTGGGTGGTGGTGTGTGTGTGTGCGCGCGCGTGCGCGTGCGGGGGGATGGGTATTAAGAAAGGCAGTTAGTAAGGAGAGTCAATGGCACAGTACCTGTATATGACTTCATCCCTTGGATCAAATATAGAACAAGGCTCCTGTCTTATCAAGGCTCCTCCCTCGTTTTATCAGTTGGATCAAGTATACCATGTTGATGTTCCCAAGAAGTTTCTAGAAGCTCCCTATTAATTTGCCCTCCCTCCCTCCAGGAGAGAGAATAACAAATAACTATAGTAATAGTGATGCCAATAATAGCAGGATAGATGTGGCAATAACAATTTTGTTCATGAAGAGATTTCTGATCTTTCCCTTCTACTTCAAGGTGAGTCTATGTGTTAATTAATAACTTGTAACTTTTCTTTAACTGCTGTCTTAGATTTGCCTTAGTCCTTTCACATTATATTTTAAATGTCCTCTCAAGTCAGAGCTAAGTCCACATACTAATTCCAGAAAAAGCATAGCTATATGAAGGAAGCAGAATGAAATCAACTGAGCTACCTTAAATTCTAAAGAAATCAGAAAGTATACTTTTCTTTATGAATAACTATAAACCCTAGAACTGCAGTTGCCCTGCTGCCCTGTATGTCATTTATTGGACCACAGTATTTTTCTTTCTTACCTAACTCTGATTATTAAAGACAGCTCTCGCTATTATTGATGAAGACTTGAGTTATTCACCCAAAGTTTTCCAGAAAAAAAGCTTTATGTTTGCAAGGTAGAGAAAATCTGAGGTGATTACATTATAGCATAAAGTCATAGTTTTGTTCCCTCCCCATAGTCCTTCCCCAAGATGGTGTCAACTTATATTTAACTTGATTGAAATTGGGAAAACATGCATGCTTTAATAGGGACAGATGACAGATCTCAGGTGGGAAGAAGTTAGTTTGCAATTTTCCTTGCTCAGCGATCCAGTTGCCAGTTTGGCTTCTGATTTAACATTTTTTTTGGTCCTGGTCTCAGAACCTCAACCATGGGTTTGGAATCAAGTCTTAGCCTAAATTCCCTGAGTCAAGTAGCACAAATGTATCTTCTGGGCAAGTCTGAATCTCTTGACCTTGACTGTTACCACTATTTATGTATTTTGTTTGATAAAATGTATAGAGAGATGCAACAGTGGTCAGGCAATTAAAAACATTGTATTCCCTTTAATTTTTTTTTTTTTTTTTTTTTTGCCAAGAAGAAATGAAGTACTTCTGGAAGGTGAATGCCATTGTTTTCATTAGATAGAACACCGTGCAATTAGGCAGAGTTGCATTTCCACCATCTGATTGGCATTCAACAGAGCAAAAGCAAGAAACAAAACAGAATCAGGCCCTGAAATGGATACCAAAAAAAGTACAAGTAAGCAAAAGTATTATAAACTAATAGAAACTAACTTTGAAGTCTGGCAAAGATAATTGCAAGTTTCAGCAGAATGTTGTTTGCCAAAGAGCAGTTTTCATGCTTCTTTGTTGCTTCACTTTGACACAAGGAGCTTCAATAGCTAGAGCCTTCATTACTAAGGAACTGAGAGGATAAAGGTGGGAATAGGAAGTCTAATAAACTAAAACTTGACCTTAGCAGGCAGGTGGAATGCTTATTTCAATACTCACAGGCATGATACCCACTTTCCTTCTTAATGCTGTGATTAATGAATGTCTGAGCAAAAGTGCCTGCTTCCATTACTGCTCAAATTATCATTTTACCACTTTAAAGGGTTGTCTGTAAGTTTAGATCCGAGTCTGGTTTCCTATGTCTGTAGCATTCAGTTTAGTGTAGGTTAACAACTTGGCTCTAGATGCTGGGCTAGCATGGGGGTGCCTCATCCCAGGCATGTACTCTCTGGGTTGGAGAGAACATGACCAGAGCCAGCCTGGGCTGCTACTCACTCAGCAATGTGAGGGAGATGACTCAGGAACCAAACACGTGGTGCGAGGCAATGCAATGTCTTTATTGATCAGAGACAAAGCTTTTAAAGGTCCCACCAAGAAGCAGCAATTCGCAAATGGAAATGGCTAGGAAAGGGGCGGAGAAAAGACCACTTAAACATTCTTATATATTTAGACTGCTGTCTAATTCAGGTCTCTTCAGTGTTAACTCTTAGCATGTTATTTTCAGTATTAAAGACAATACATCTGTGATCAATCTATACTTGACATTCTCTTTATATTATATCTCCATCTTCTTGTTCTTTGTCTCTGTTACAAGAAACTCATTTCCCCTTGTTGAAATATGATTGTTCATTTGTTCTTTTAATCAACATCCACATCTTTGTCATTCTTATTACACTCACTTTTAGCCTATAGCTTAATTTATTTATAATTTTCTCTTCCCATACTTTTCTAGCTACACATATACTAACTATATATACATATAGATATAAATATTTATTATATATTGCATATAAACTTTCTACTACTTTAGTGAAGAACTCTATTTATAGTTGTTTTAGATTTTCTAATTGTGTCCCTCTACCTACTAAAATGCATATAAATCCACACTTATATTTATCTTAGAATGAAAGAGTTGTTATCCACACTGAAATGTATGTTAAACTATATCTCCTATAGAGGATACCACATCAGGTATGCAGTGCTTCCTTGCCTGAAGCTAAATAAAAATTCCTGTCTTTTCTGGTTCTTATTTCCCTGAAACATGTGGTCTCCAAGCTAATTAGTACCAGTCTGAGGAAAATCCCACTATAGCATCCTGGATCTTTTGACCTATGACCAACAAGGGAGACTTTGGATCCATGATGTTTTGATGCATAAAAACCAAATCCAAATAAAATAAAACTGAAGTGAAGAATTATTATCTGGAGGTTAGCCATCAGCTAATCTGACTGTTTATCGGCTCAGTGTGTTGGAGAGAGATTTATCATGGAGCCAAAGTCAAGTCTATAGAGTTGAAAGGAAATAGAGAATCACTGTTCTGCTGAAATGTGATAAGCAATCTGTATAATCCAAGAAGAACAAGTAGAAATGGTGGTCCTCTGTGATACTTGACAGCTCCTAATAATAATGACTCAGCAATAGGCACCTTAATTGGAAAGTCCTGTTTCTTCCAGGTACCTTGTCTGAGGTTTTGGTTGCTATCTGAACTATCTTTGGTGAAATTATGCTCTTCACAGTTAAAAAATTGTCAGAATTTATCCATCTATGCATTTTTTAGTATTATTTAAAAGCATGGTGACTTTGTTCAGTCTCCATTCAAAGGGCTTTGAGTTATAGGAAATTCTCCTTAATTTGGATTTGGCTACTGCTTTTATTGCTAGTGTTGAGATTGTGCATTTTTTTCTGTCTTTGGGAATAACTATAACTATTAGCTTCTATATTCAACAATTTTGTTCCTTTGTCCTTTATCTCTTTATTATAGAAGGACCTACCAAGATTATTTTAAATCATTGATTGGAATGTCTTGCAGTCCATTTCTAATATATATACATTTTTCTCTATCATCCTGCATTCTCTTTCTTTATAAGTCACACTAACACCTACTGCTACTTCCGAATGTCCTTCCTTTTGTCCTCTTCTCTCTCAAAGCTCTCTGGTTATCTTCCCCTGTCATTTATCTTCCTCTGGGTATATGGACCAGAATTCTTTTTGGGTATAAAAGATGGCAGTTCTGGCTTCTGTAATTGCTTTTCCTCTGGACATGGATGTTGGGTGGTGGATCTATATCCCCAGCCTGTTTCAATCTTTCCCTAGTGGGGTAGGGCTCTGGAGAGATGATATTCTAGGATACATGGGTGAGGTCTTCTTGACAGGATGGAATCACAGTAGCATTTGCACTTGGTGGCTGAAAGGTGGCAAGATATAAAGCAAGATAAAACAATAAAATTAAATAATAAACAGGAACCAAAAAGTAGGAATAGAGCAGATGAAAATAGGGATTTTAGGGTGGAGAGAAGTTAGATATCTAATTTAGGTATGTTCCTAGGGGCCCACTATTATAATTTTAGTTGTGATGCAGTTCTGGAATGACTATTTGAATTGCCCTACATCTGTCTCTATAAAAATGAGGACTTCAAAGTGACTGACTTTCTCTTTGGCAATAGCTCCATTCCTCAAGTACTAGTCTAGGTCTGATAGAGCTGTGGCCTGTGATAGTCTCATCCATGGAGACCTGTGGTCTTAGTGTTTATTTTGTTTTGTTTTATTTTATTTATTTATTTATTTATTTATTTATTTGTCTCAGTGTTATTGCTGGTGCTCAGTGCCTGCACTACAAATCCACTGCTCCTGGAGGCCATTTTTGTTGACCTTAAAAAAGATATCTAACCTCAGCAGATTATACAAATAGAGACCTTGGCTCACATACATGCTCTAAAAATCAATCTTCTACATGCTTTCTTTTTTATTTTGGACAATATAAATTATTTTAGAGAGACAGAAGTGACTATTAACCAGACTAGTAAGATGACAAAAGCTTGATAACAATAATTCACAAAAGGGAATCAGATTAATAGTCATGGGGTATATATTCAGTGGAATACTGCTCTGAAGTCACAAAAGATAATTACATTTCAATACAGTAGTGAATAAATACTACTCTGGACCTAAATAGACTTGTCATTATGAATGATTCAAACCTCTGGTCAGCAACTGTCATAACTTTTGCAAAAGGTACACAGCGATGAAATAAATGACAGTATTAATAGAGATATGAACACAGGCAAGATAGCAAGTTAAAAGCAGACTATCTCTCTTACAAGCAGGTTCATTTGTATGTTCTCAGTTCATTAAGCTTATGATTTTTTCATGCTGTTGGGTTCTATTACTTCTCTTGGAAGTATGGGGCCGTTTGTTGTAGAGAAAATATTTTTAATCTGTGTTCTCAGAACTCTGTAAGATAGCTTAGAAATAGAAATTAAAGTATGAGTGGGTTAATTTCTAGTCAATACTAAAGAGAAATAAAAAATAAAAAGTATCTATACTGTTTCCTATTCATCTAGAGCACAGACTACATGAACATAAAATCTCGGGAGATGGGAAGAGATAGGTTAGTGTTCTCTGAAATTCTTCACATAAAAGTATTCTTCATTGAAGTTCAATTTGGTAATGGAAAGATGTTTTTGAAAACAACAACAACAATAAAATGTTCATGTTTTCATCCACTAGTGAGTAAATGAGAGAGGTGTTTGCACTACAGTTGTAGCAATGGAATGCAAAAAATGTGATGTCAGCCTAGAGAGGAGTTAGTTGAAAAGATCACACATTTCCCATCATATTAAGAGGACTGCAGCAGCTATAGAGATAGCTATGTTGCTGCAGATGACGAAGAAATTCACCGTTAAATAGACTCAAATATTGAAGCGCTGAATCTGGATGCTTTGGTTTTAATCTCAGCTCCACAGTGCTGCTTGAGCTCTTGCCAGTTACAACCCGAGGAAAAAGGAGATGATTCTTGGCACAATGATTAGTAACTATTGCTATTACTGTTGTTGTTATTAATATTTTTCCAGGTACTTGGGTTTCCGATATGACACATTACATTTCTATAGTAGGAGATCAATAGAGGAAGTAATTATCTCCCCCACCTCATCACTTCTATACTATTTTTTTAGTACTATTTTACTCTGAACAAGATACCACTGCCTTCTGTCTTTTTAGTTTAATGTAAATAAATACATGTTTTAAGGAGCCTGCAATAAGTAATTTTTAGAGCAATCAGGAAAATTTTACAAGGTACTGAAACCACAACCAAGCTTCAGTGGGTATCATTTGTCTAATAATTGGCCTTCGAAACCATTTGTAACTTAATCTTGAATTCTACCAGATGGTCTATGTGATGATAAGACATTTTTTTTCTTCAAAATTAAGTCTAGGCCGTGTTCAGGGGACACACTGGTTTTTCTCTGTCTTTGCTAATCACAACAGGCCTATGGGATATGCAGTCATAGAATGAACAGGGTTGCCCAGATGTTCTGAAATCCATTACTCAGCATTTACTGTGAGGAAGAAAAATTTAGAAAGAGCTCGAGTATGAAAAAAAAAAAAAGCAAACTTCCTTCTAAGAGCTAAGCAGAATGAGGAAGGACAGGCCATCACTTACTAGTGACAGGAGAGGAGAGCAGAATTTGGCTTCTTGAACTTAGGAGTTAGAGTAGTGAAAGGAAACTGATGTCAGAGATGTGACTCCTTTTACCTATATAATAAGATGCGTTATTTATTTATTTAGGCACAGAGTGGTTTAAGGATCCTGGTTCGAACCCCCGGTTCCCCACCTGCGCGCGCGGGGGGGGGGGGGTGTCGCTTCATAAGTGATCAAACATGTCTGCAGGTGTCTATCTTTCTCTTCCCCTCTCTGTCTTCCCCTCCTCTCTCAATTTCTCTCTCTTTTATTCAACAATGACAACAGCAATAACGATAAACAACAAGGGCCACAAAAGGGAAAAAGAAATAGCCTGCAGGAGCAGTGGATTTGTAATGCAGGCACCAAGCCCCAGCGATAAACCTGGAGGGGAAAAAAAAAAAAAAAGATTTTGATCTTTTCCAAATCCATTGTCTTTCTGCACTGTTTAACAGTACACCTGACTTATCTGTGGTCACAAGTTTTAGGAGACACTTTAGAAATACTGATGTTCCCCAGTTTCTGTTATGCATGTACAAACTATTGTACTTACTGTTGAATGTAAAACATTAATTCCCCAATAAAAAAAGAAATACTAATGTTATCTCTGTTTATTCTTCACAGAGAATAGTTGTATTGAAATATCAGTGATATTGTGTCATTGGTACACTCAGATTCTTTGAAGGGTGCCCATATTTTTCACCAAAGAAGCCTCATGTCTGCTAATCCCTTGTTTATTCACTCTCTGGTTTGAGTCACTCTTCAGTCTTTCTCTTCCCCAGTTACACTTTCTTACGATTACTTGAACACACTCAGCAGTATCATTGATGTTATTTGTTACTTTAAATTTATTTTATTGACTTTTTTCAAATAGAAATTCACAGCATACTCTCTGTCATCCTACCCCACCCTTCCCTCTCCCTCTCTGCTACCCTTAGTCTTTTTTTTTTTTCTTCTGTCAATGTCCTCTTTGATGGATGACTTTAATTCTCATTCCTCTGTCTCCTTGATTTCCTCTCTCCAAAGGACTTGCTTTTACCAATCACCTTTATCTTGTCTGTGAACCCTCCTCTTAATACCCCATATAAAAATCAACCTTTTCCCTTCCCACTCCATAACTGTCTGTTCTCTCTCCATCAACCACCATCCAACATGCTTTGCAGTTTGCTTTCCTAACATGTTGTCTGTTTCCTCCTCTGAAACATGAGTAGCAAGATTAGAATTTTTAAGCTATTTTCTCTCTTGTCACTTTGTATCTACCACCTGGACTAACTCACAGTAGGCAGTTTATTCAATATTTGCAGTTGAAATGACCAAGTGATCACTTGTTCAGTTAGGAGCTTGTAGGGAGACACTTTCCACCTCAATTATCTATCAAAGGGAAGACTGGACCACAGGAGTGATCTTTGAGGTCTGTGATGGGTAGAAGAAGATGTGAATTCCTGATGGTCTAGTTCTAGTGGGTTAGTCTTCTGCTGCAATCCCAAATGTTTTGATGTGGATGGTAGGGATTAAGTGACCTACCAGGTGCTCACTGCTGTTGCAAATATGCTTAATATTCATTCTGTAATACTGCGTCTCATGCTAAAGTTTACCTTTTCACTCTCTTGTGGTATTCCCACTTTATTATATCCAAGGAGTTTATATGAAGTAGTCACGGAATGGAAAAGACCAACTAGAGATGCTCTTAGAGTCATTGCAAGTTTCTTTCCTTTTATTCACCTATTCACCTATACAATTATTTGAGAGAGAGAGACAGAGAGAGACAGAGAGAGACAGAGAGAGTTTGGAAACAGATGAGGTCTCTAAGGAACAAGCAAGCTGGAAAGTGAACAAGAACAATAAATATTCCAGGTCTCAGAATGCAGTCAGTCAGATCCACATTAAGAGAAAGGAGAGGAGGAAGGGCCATTTGAGGTACCTTGTTTACGGTTGGGAGATTGTCTGGAAGCTCCTGATGAATGAGATGCTAGACTTCATCTGCAGTGTTGCGTCCTTGGGCTTTGCTGCAGAGCCCAGCCACATCTGTGACTGATGGGAAGCAGATGTTTAACTTTGCCCAGAGAAAGCATTCTGAAATGTGGAACTGAGGACTCAGACACCCTTTTTCTTTTGTTCGCAATGCAAAAAAAAAAATTGAGGAGGGAAAATTGTACCCAAGTAATGACCCTACAAGAAGACTTAACTACAACAGGTCGAAACCAATCCGATGTTTTAGGGATTTGTGTAATGTAAAAGAAAAAAAATAATAATATGTTTTAAAGTTAAGCTCAGTCAATTGAATAGCTTCAGGATTTTTCTTTTCACGTCAAGTACTGTCACTGGTGTTTCCATAATATTTCTTTGTCAGTGGTTCCTCATGTTAATTCTATGTAATTCTGATTCCCTTGACCTCTTGTTAGTATCTTTGCTGTAATCTTCTCACCTATTCTTTCTTCCTCAAACTATCCTGCACTCTTTTTTGGGGGTAGGGGGGTAAATTATATTGCTTACATGTTAGTTCTGATTCTGTTATTCTACTCTTCAGAAGCTTTTAATGGCTCCCTGTTTTCTACTAGATTAAGTCTATATCCTTCCATTTCGAATTATATCCTTTGCTATTATTATTATTTTTAATTTTTTAACCTTTATTTATTATTGGCTAGGGACAGCTAGAAATTGAGAAGAGAGGAGGGGTGGAAGAGAGATACCTGCAGCATTGCTTCACCACTCTCAAAACTTTACCTCTGTAGGTGGGGACTGGAACCTTGAACCCTGGTCCTTGCTCATTGTAGCATGTGTGTTCAACCAGGCATGTCACCACCAGGCCCCTAGCTTTTGTTACTTAAATTCAAGTAATATTGGTTTAGCCTATCTTGAATGATAGTCTCCTCTCCCTATTTGCTCTCCTCCTTCTTCTCCTCTCCCTTTTTCTCCTCTTTTTCTTTTGTGTTGTAACTGGAACTTCATTGGTGACTTTCTCAGGCAAAAAGACTGTGGCAGAGAAAGAGGGAGAGAAAGATAAGGAAAGATCACATTGCACTGAAATTTCATCAGTGAAGCAGTGAAGGTCAGGCTCAAACCTGGCTTCAAGTATGGCGTAGCACAGACACTATCCAAGTGGGCTGTTTTGTTGACACACATATTGTTGCATCAAGGAGGTACCAAGGATGCAAGTCAGGACTTCATCACATTTACAAGTCTTGTACTCTACTGCTAAGCTAAATTCTGGCTTGCTTTTCATTTATTTTAACATGGGCATATGTGTTTAGTGAAGTCTCTTTTGTGTAGTTGCAAACTACTGATTTATCAGTCAATAAAGTGTTTCTTCTTTTTTAAAAAATTAAAATTTATTCATAAAATAAACAATATCAACAAGACCATAGGATAAAAGGGGTACAATTCTGCACAATTCCCACTATTTCAGTTCTGTATCCCATCCCCTCCCCCTGAAAACGATCCTATTCTTTATCCCTCTGGGAGCGTGGATCTAGGGTCATTGTGGGTTGTAGAAGGTGGAAGGTCTGGCTTCTGTAATTGCTTCTCCTCTGAAGACAAAGTGTTTCTTCTTTGGCAGTGTTTTTTAGTGCTATGTTTGGCTTAAAAATATCTAAGATTCACAAATAAGGCTTTCTTTACAGTGTGATAAAATTCATTCAAGTTCCTGTCCAATAAGTATTCTTGCTTTTTAAATACTTTTGATCACTCCATTTTAACTGCAAAACAGAAAATATCTAATGGTCTTCCCATCAAAATAATTTTAGAGGGGAGTTGATCAGTAGCACAGCGGGTTAAGTGCATGTGGTGCAAAGCACAAGGACCAGCATAAGGATCCCGGTTCAAGCTCCTGGCTTCCCACCTGCAGGGGAGTCGCTTCTCAAGTGGTGAAGCAGGTCTGCAGATGTCTCTCTCTCCCCCTCTCTGTCTTCCCCTCCTCTCTTCATTTCTATCTGTCCTATCTAACAACGACGATATCAATAACAACAACAATAAAAAAACAAGGGCAACAAAAGGGAAAATAAGTATAAAAAATAATAAATTTAGAGAATATATTAAAAAGTTCGAGATTTCATAGCTCAATCACCTCTAAGAAGTTATGTGTCATATGTAATGCACAGAACAGGAAGATCAAGGAGAAATTAGAATCACTATTCTCAGAATCCAATAATCTAATATTATTAAATGTAAAATATATATTAATATATACTACACATACATATATATGTATATATAAAGATTTCTTGAGAGTAGGTTGAATATAAAAGGTTTGGGAAGAGCATTTTGTTACTTGAGTAGCAAACAGTAACTAAACATTTACTAACTAATTTCAGACTCACCTGACAAAGGTGAGTCTATCAAATCACCTAGGGATGCTTTCTCTCTTTTTTTTAAATATTTATTTTATTTATTTATTCCCTTTTGTTGCCCTTGTTTTATTGTTGTAGTTATTATTGTTGTTGTTGTTGTTGGATAGGACAGAGAGAAATGGAGAGAGGAGGGGAAGACAGAGAGGAGGAGAGAAAGATAGACACCTGCAGACCTGCTTCACCGCCTGTGAAGCGACTCCCCTGCAGGTGGGGAGCCGGGGTTCGAACCGGGATCCTTATGCCGGTCCTTGTGCTTTGCGCCACCTGCGCTTAACCCGCTGTGCTACAGCCTGACTCCCGATGCTTTCTCTTTAAGAACAACCTCAGAGAATAAGTCTTGAACCCTCACCTCCAAAGAAATGAGTTGTTGAAGGCATACTAAGATTGGTGAAGTTTTGGGCTACCATGTGCCTGGGTTTTTTTTTTTTTTTTTTTTTCCCTCCATGGTAAATAGTTGTCAGTTGTCTCAGTACTATATGAGTTAGAATCCTAAAACTATTATGGGGGAAAGATATTTTCAGCAATCTTTTTCCAACTCTCTCTCTCTCTCTCTCTCTCTCTCTCTCTCACACACACACACACACACACACACACACACACACCTAAAACGCCCCTGCTCCAAATCTCTCTCTCTCTCTCTCTCTCTCACACACACACACCTAAAACGCCTCTGCTCCAAATCTTTCTCTCTCTCTCTCTCTCTCTCTCTCTCTCTCTCTCTCTCTCACACACACACACACACACACACCCCTAAACGCCATGCTGAGAATCTTCATTCTAATACTCTCTCAGCTGACTGAGCTATTTCAGCCGCTGGTCCTGCTGAGACTCTATTCCCTACATGTGGGCACTGACTGCTCTTGTCTGGAATTTGCTTGTGAGAAAGAACCATGAAATATATTAGCTTTGGGAAATTTGGCAGTAGAAATGGACAGGTAAGGAAAGACCAGTCAAGTTAACTTTTGAGATGTTACTTTGTGAATACTTGGGGGAGTGTAAATTTTTGACTGAATTTCAAATACATAGAAAAAGAGCAAACACATTTTTTTTTTATCCTATGTGATTTCTTTTCATGCTTCAAGAAGTTCATATCCATGTCCATAGATTTTGGAGTGAAATGAGCCCAGGATTTTAACTTCCCTTGTAAATGACAAAAGCAAACGGTTTTGTGGCATATGTGTGTTTAAACTTGATTATTAAAATGGACAGTGTAAGATTAGAATATCTGCATTCAAATTCCTGGTTTGCTATGCAGTCTTAGAGAAGTAATACTATATAGACCTGGACTTCTCTATTTGTAAATTAAGAGCAAAATCCAGTCAAGATGATCTGTGTTACAGAGAGTGGAACATAGAGGTCAAACTGATTGATGATGTTCAATAGTATATATTTTTATATACAAAATTTAAAGAAATAATTAAAGTATAAGCATGCATGGAAAAGAAGTGGAAAGAACCATAGAAGGGAAAGTATTCATATTCGGGAAATGTAATGCTTGGGTATTTTTAATATCTTTTTAAAATCCCACTGAAGATTATTTTCTGCTTGAAAGCAATAATACTGGAGAGTTCTATTCCCAGCTCCACCAAGTAGCTCCCGCCAAGCGAATCTTCTCCTAGGTAGAAACTATGCGTTCGAACAAAATTCACATCTATGAAGGCGCAAAGAATGACCAAAGGCAGATGTAGAATGAAAGAAGTCAATGTTTTAAAGATGTCAGCAGCAAGCAGGAAGTTTCTTATTTTATCAGAGAGTTTAGCCTGCTGGAAGGCTTTGAGTAATCTGCCCTCTGGGGAGAGTTGAAATTTAGACCTGAAACCTCAGCCATGTTAGCTAGAAAAATCAGAGGGCAGAGTCTTGTGGGGTTTTGTAATATCTGGGTAGTAGGAGGAGAGGATTCCAGAAAGAAGTCTTCTAGTCTATATTTAACCCTTTCCCTAGTCTCTGGTCAACTGTTGAACTAGAAATGTTCAGGGAAGTATTCAAATACCCTATACATCAAAGCTAAAAATGTTGAATTTGTATTTTAGAGTTTGAAGTTGGAATTCAGTCAAGCTGCCCTTAATTTAGAAAATAAATGATCCTAGTTTGGCCTGCCCCTCTATCAGGATATTACGGTGAAGAAAGAGCCAGGGTGAGACATATCTATTTGCCACCAGGATTATAACTGGACCTTTGTACCAGCATGGCTTCACAGTTATTGGAGGCCTTTTTTTTTTTCTTTTCTTTGTGATAGAAGATGAGAGAAACAGAGAAGGATAAACAAAGAGATGCACAGATAAGGAGAGACACATAGAGCCTGGCTCAATCACCTGTGAAATTTCCTTACTGAATGTAGAAACTGGGAACTTGAACCTGAGTTTTTGTGCACCAGAGACTATCTTTAAAGTGCCTAGCTTAATTATAATCAAGAATTTAAAGAGAAATATACTCAGAATTCATGAGCTTACAAACCCTAGAAAAGAAACTACCAAATCTAAAAGCCAAATAAAAATTAAATATTGGTAAAAGAAAAAAAAAACAAAAAAAATTCCAAGCTTATTTAAAAGATCTTTGTGAAATTAACAGTGTATAAATATACATGTATTTGTACACAGTTAATTACTTTTTTACAATGCTGATCCTTGCATATACATGAGTTCATGCATTTTTAATTTTTTTTTTCAAATTCTTTTCATTTCATTTTTCATTTCATAGCAAGCGAGCGAGTAAGAGATCATAACACTGGAGCTTCCTGATGTCATGTCACTCTTGTGTAGTGCTGTGCCTTGAACACAGGCCCTGTACATGGCACTCACACATCTGACTGGGTGAGATATTTTGGTCTGATCCTTTTCTATAGCTATTTGAGAATGTTTATATAGGACATGAATTCAAAAAGGTATATGTATTTATCTGCTGTCAAAAATGTGTCACATATAAGAACGAAAAATGATATAACAACATTTGAAGAAAAGCTACTATTAGTAATAATGTCAACGAAATGTTTACTACACCCTTTGCCCCATACTAAGACATGTAATTGGTTGATGATTCACTATCTATATAAGCTCTGTGGTACTACTAGGCTTGGCCACAGACGTCCCTAATATTCAGAAGCAAAGTCCTTCTTTTCCTACTGGAACCAAGAATGAAAACCAAATCTACTTGGGAGGGAATGTCATCAGCCTTGATTTTATACGAAGTTCACATATAAATGAAAGTTCTCACTTTTTTTTTTTTTTCCAAGGATGGGTGCTGGGGAATTATGCAGATGCGGTCTTTGCCCTCAGGCTTTGCCACTTCCCGCAATATTCTCAAGTGCCTCTCCCAACCAATCCTGTCCCGACATGTCACTCCTGGCTGTTGCCCTATGAAAAGCTCTCCTATTTCTGTCCCCACCCCACCTGGTTTATTTACCTGGGGGACCGAAGGGTGGTGTGGGGTCATTTTTGGCTTGCTCCATGTGGCCCGAACCACTGCACTTGGACCCAACCCTGAGGGGCCCATGCGAATAAAGGTTTGTGTTCCCTCTGCGTTTGGATATATGTTCTGTTGTCCAAGATTATACAGATAAAAGTAAATTAAGTGAGGGTAAATCATGTGCCCAATATTATAATTTAGCTTGAATGTTTTTTTAAGGGGGTCTGAATTATTTATTTATTTATTTATTCCCTTTTGTTGCCCTTGTTGTTTTTATTGTTGTAGTTATTGTTGTTGATGATGATATCTTTGTTGTTGGATAGGACAGAGAGAAGTAGAGAGAGGAGGGGAAGGCAGAGAGGGGGAGAGAAAGACAGACACCTGCAGACCTGCTTCACCACCTGTGAAGTGACTCCCTGGCAGGTGGGGAGCCGAGGGCTCAAACTGGGATCCTTACACCGATTCTTGCGCTTTGCGCCACCTGTGCTTAATCTGCTACACTACTGCCCAGCTCCTCCAATATTATGATTTATATATAGCAGAAATAAATTAAACCCCGATCCTGATGGTGTTTATTTCTTATATTCCCCCCACCTTCACAGAATGCTAATGTCTAAATTGAAAGGATGTAGAAGGCAGGCTAGTATAAGGGAGAAATTTTTTCCAAAGATAAAGGCAGAGGGTAGAGAGACTGAAAGAGACAATGGCACTGAGCACTTTATTAAGGCACCGGGGTTGGACCATGAGCTTGGGTTACACACGAGGCAAAGAAACTTATTATCCAAGCAAGCTATTTTATCAACCCTATAACAAATTTGTTTTTATCTTAATGACAGAGAGAGAGAGAGAGAGAGAGGGAGAGAGAGATATGGGAACACTGTTTATTTCTGGTTTGTAGTGGTAGTGGGGATTGAAGTGAAACATCCAAGGCTTCGGGCATGAAACTCTTGGTGAACAGAAGCTGAGCTGTCTCCCCCCAAAAAATAAGTGTTGGGAGCGGGGAGATGCAGCCATGAAGTCTCAAGGAGCTGCACTGTTTTCCTATAGATGAGCTCACTGCTGAACTTGATAGAGAACTTACAGAACTTTAAATCATAAGCTCTAGGCTGGGAAATACATTCATGTTTATGAAAAAAAGGGCATGGTCATTTTCAGAAGGAGCAAGGTAAACACACTCAGGAATATTGAATACCAAATAGGAAATATCTGTGGGGCTATGACTATGAAGTCTAGCAACAGTAGATGGCAGAATGATGCATGAGACCCAGGCAGCAAGGAAAGGAAGATGACGTGCTATGCTGCTTACTGGCTTTCAGAGAAATGGTGAAATAGCTACAGGAAGGAACATGGCCAGATCACCCAGGGAGCATGGACCAAGACCAGACCAAAACGCTTCAAGAAGACAAGGAAGCTTGTGTGCAAAAGTCAGAGAACTGTGTGGGCAAGACGCAGGACTATGTACTTTTTCCATGTTTCTCAAGAGTATAGAAAGAATATTAAAAGAATGAACTCCAACAGTCTGAAATCATAGACTGTGTCTATTTTCCTTGGTTTCTGTATTCAGATGGCCATTTTGGAGTCTTTTCTCTTTCTTTTTTTCTTTCTTTCTTCCTTCTTTCCTTCCTTCCTTCCTTCCTTCCTTCCTTCCTTTCTTTCGAAGCTTCCTCCCTTCCTTTCTCTCTCTTTCGTTTTCAGCTCCCCATCTGCAGGGGGAGTCGCTTCACAAGCAGTTAAGCAGGTCTGCAGGTGTCTGTCTTTCTCTCCCCCTCTCTGTCTTCCCTTCCTCTCTCCATTGCTCTCTATCCTATCCAACAACAATGACATCAATAACAACAACAACAACAACAATAACTACAACAATAAAACAAGGGCAGCAAAAAGGGACAATGAATAAATAAATATATAAAAAAAGAATCAAGACATGTCAAAGCCATATGCACATTGCCTGTGTGCATACTCCTATACACACTAACACCATGCAGAGTCCATCCTACACTGTACTACAAGCTACTTTCACTTCTCTAAATATACTTTGATTTGCCTTGTTTTAAGCACTTGTTGCACTGGGCAGGAAAGCAACTGCTAGACTTTACTACTCTTTAAAAATCTCTATTTCACAGCAATATTCTCGCCTTTAGGTCCTTGATTTGTCAACGGTTTGTTCTGATTTCTATCTATCTTAACGCTTTTTTTAGCCACCAGGTTCCAGATGCCAACTTGACTTCCCTGGGCAGATGACCTCACCAATGAGTCCTGGAACCCCGCCCCCTCCCCCCACAGCCCTGCCTCACCAGGGAAAGAGAAAGACAGGCTGGGAGTATGGCTTGACCTGCCAAAGCCCATGTTGAGCAGGGAAGCAGTTACGGAAGCCAGACTTTCCACTTTCTGCATCCCAGAATGATCCTGGGTCCATACTCCCAGAGGGTTAAAGAATAGGAAAGCTATCAAGGCAGGGGATGGGACACAGAGCTCTGGTGGTGGGAATTGTGTGGAATTGTACCCCTCTTACCCTATGGTCTTGTAAATATTTCCATTTTATAAATAAAAATAGATATGCCAGGTTCATAGTGTGGTACATGCATGGCTTAGGTCCCAGGTTCTGATGGGATATACACTGAAGCTAGGTGGTACTCTGCTCTCTCATTTTCTCTATATCTCTTTCATAAAAGTAAAGAAATACGTATTTAAAAAATAAATAGCATAAGTATATACATTCACAAGTGTAGTAAGAGTGACAGTTGTACATATCAGATCTTGGATGGTAATGATCTCAAGAAGAAAAGATCATAGTAACAGGAAGAAGAACTCATTTGAAAACTCAATGAACAAGAGGCATTGGCTTTAGATAAATTTCTTTCTTTCTCTTTTTTTTTTTTTTTTTTTTTGCCTCCAGGGTTATTATTGCTGGGACTCAGTGCCTGCACTATGAATCCACTGCTCCTGGAGGCCACCTCTTCCCTTGTGTTGCCCTTGTTGTTTATCGTTGTTGTTGTTATTATTATTGTTGTCGTTGTTGGCTAGGACAGAGAGAAATGGAGAGAGGAGGAGGGGAAGACAGAGAGGGGGAGAGAAAGATAGACACCTGCAGACCTGCTTCACCACTTGTGAAGCGACTCCCCTGCAGATGGGGAATGGGGGGGGGGAGCTCAAACAGGGATCCCTACACCGGTCCTTGGCTTTGCACCATGTGTGCTTAACCCGCTGCGCTACTGCCCAGCCCCCTTTAGGTGAATTTCTTAGAAGACATTTGGACCAAATTCATAAAAGTGCTAGGACTCGTTAATAGTGATACAGAGAGAATGGCACTTCTTAGATTTTTTTTTTTTTTTTTTTTTTGGTCATTATAACTTTCTGAGTGTCTTTGACTATTCCTAATGAAAGAACAAATCCAAAAGCAAAAGAGTGAGTCAAAATGAAGAATTTAGTTGTCTCGGAGTATTAGGAATTAGACATTTGAATATATACATTTAGAGTGATAAACCCATGAAGCTAGATATCATGCATGAAGACGTCTTTGCAAATTTTCTTTTTTTTTAAGTCTCGATGACAGTATTCATTTCTAGACATCACATCTTTTAAAAAAATAATAAATCTTTTATTTATTGTTAGATAGAGACAGCGAAAGAAATTGAGATAGGTAAGGAGATAGGAAAAGAGACAGAGAGACACCTGCAGCTTTCCTATTCTTTATCCCTCTGGGAGTATGGACCCAAGGTCATTGTGGGATGCAGAAGGTGGAAAGTCTGGCTTCCCCATTGAACATGGGCATTGGCAGGTCGATCCATACTCCCTGCCTACCTCTCTCTTTCCTTAGTGGGGTGGGATTCTGGGGGATCGGAGCTCCAGAACACACTGGTGAGATTGTCCGTCCAGGGAAGTCTGATTGGCATCATGCTAGCATCTGGAACCTGGTGGCTGAAAAGAAAGTTAACATATAAAGCCAAACAAATTGTTGATTAATCATGAACCTAAGGCTGGAGTAGTGCAGATGAAGAGTGGTGGTGGTGGTGGTGGTGGTGGTGGGGTCTTCTGTTTCGTAGATAGCTAGGTGGCATATTTGAGTTATTTAACACTTTATTGTGTTCCTTCCTTTTGAGAATTGCTTTGTTCCCTAACTTACGTGATTCTTTAAGCTTTTCACCCCCTTCAAAAGTAAATATATGAATCAGACTGGACCATGAGAGTAATTATTCTATAGGATCCTTTTAATAGGAGTAATAAAACAGAATAAAGAAGAACCATCAGAGCCATTCTTCTAGTGTGGGCACTGGGAAGGTGAGTATATTCCCTCCTGATGTCAAGTTTATGTAATAATAGCATATAAGTTAGGAGAGACATTCAGAAATACACTGGAATTGAAGTGCTAGAAACTTCTCCTAGCCTATAGGATTAGCAGTTAATATGTGACCATAAAGTCCCCAAAGGTCTTTATTATTTATTTACTTAAATTTATTTTGTCATGTGTGATCAAGTTGGTCTTAATGACAACAGTCTACTAAGTAGATTTTCTGATAGAAGAAAGAAGAAACAAAAAGAGAAGTTATCTAGAATCCAACCTTTGTCTTAAGCTCTTAGACAGTGAGGATGAAAAAAATCAATTAAAATTAGATAAAAATTAAGGGAGTTAATTGAACTGAATACATATATATGTATATGTATATATATATATATATATATATATATATCCAATTATATATATGCAGACAAAGTGATTGTCAACTTCTGTCTAGCTGCCTTGCAGGTATAGCAGACAACTGTACTCCACCCATTTTCTGTCAAATTCTTAAGTTAAAAATGTCTTCATCTCAAGATGAAAAACATCTCAGAGTACAGGGGATGAATCAGAGCTCTGGGGAGTCCTAGTTTGTACTTGTCACCTACTATCATTTTTAGTATCTCTTCCCTTCACACCCAAGAACATTCTGGTTGGGACAATGAATCACACATTCTTTCAGATTATGGCTTGTCTGCTTCATTCATGGAATCTAATTCCAAAACGATAGTGACTGATTCCCAAGGGAAGATTTGTGACTCCAACCCCAGTGAGTGTCATGTAAACTTACTGGGTAAAGACTTCAGTGAGCACAATATTTGTTTTCTTTTTTTAAAAAAATATTTAATTTATTTATTGGATAGAAACAGAGAGGTTTGATAAGGGAGAGTGAGAGAGAGAGAGACAGATACCTGCAACACTGTTTAACCACTCATGAAGCTTTCCCTATGCCAGTGGGGGCTGGGGTGTTGAAGCAGGTGTCCTTTTGCATTGTAATGTATAGACTTTCCTAGGTGCATCAACACTCAGTCCCTAGAATTTATTTTCATATACTGCAGATTATTATCATTATCATTATTATTATTATTATTATTACTACATTTTAGAGAATGGTTCAGTGTGGACCAGGAGAAAAATACCTTTGGTTCAAAATATGTTCTTGTAATGCATCTTGATCACTAGGCTCTCATCCTGTGAACAAAAGTAATAAAAATGTTTCCTAGCTTCATAGTTAGAATTTAACTTTTTTGATGCCCAGTCTTGATCAATCTTATTTTGTTTTATTTTTAAATGGATTTTCTTTCTTGAGAAAATGTTAGTTTATATGACTGCTGTTGTCTCAGGGGCACAAATTCACATCTACTCAAAATATTGATCATCTGACCTGCCAACATTCATGTCCAGCAGAGCAGCAATTACAGAAGCCAGACCTTCTGCCTTCTGTACCCCATAAAGAATTTTGGTCCATACTCCCAGAGGGATAAAAAAAAATAGGGAAGCTTCCAATGGAGGGGATGGGGCATGGAACTCCCGTGTTTAAGCCTTTTGGAAACAATATTTCAAACATCAAGCCATTATTAGAAATCTATTAACAATTTGAGCCCACTGTTAAAATTCAATCTTGTTGGTATGCTTCTAAGACCCCTTCTGTTTCATTGGTTTAATCCCCCCTGCTTAACACTGTAATGTATTTACATAAACCACTGATAACTAAGCACCACCCTGCCTCCAGGGCATTGGTTTAATCCCCACTGGTTCATGATGTCTGTTTGCTCCGCCCCCTCTCCTTGTCACACCCTGATTTTCACCAATCTCTTTTCTCTCCACCCTCTCTATGTCACATTCTGTTTCTAACCTACTTGGTGAGTATATATATATACAGGATTGTGATTAGGGATAGCTTAGTTTAGATTGTGCTGTGTTCCACATGAATAAAGAGATACTGTGTACCACTCAGCCATGAGTCTCTGGTTGTCTGTCTCCCACCCAAGAAGCTAGTCCGGCACAATCTGATTTCCAATTTGAAGTCTTAAGTGCTTATATTGCTCAGCTTATTACCTGTGCATCAAAAAGTTTGAAACATTCAATCCATTTTCCCCCTCTCATATTAATTGAATAGTTGTTTGTGAGACTCTAAGTTAATAAGAGTGTATATTAATACCATTCCCACCACCAAAGGTCTGTGGCCCTCCCCTCCCTAACCCCCTTCCCCGTGAAGCTGAAAATCTACCCTCACCCTCCACCCAGAGATTTTTACTTTGGTGCCCTACTCCAAACTCACAGTCAAGATTCTTCTTTGAGTTTCCTTTTATGTTCTTCTTTCTCAACTTCTGTTTATGAGTGGGATCATCCCATACTCATCTTTGTCTGACTTATCTCACTTAACATAATTCCTCCTAGCTCCATCCAAGATGGGTCAGAGAAGGTGGGTTCATTGTTCTTAATAGCTGCGTAGTATTCCATTGTGTATGTATATAAACAGCTTTCTCAGCCACTCATCTGTTGTTGAGCATCTGGGTTGCTGCCAGGTTTTAGCTATTATGAATTGTGCTGCTATGAACATAGGTATACATACATCTTTTTGGTTGTGTTTTATGTAGTCCCTAGGCTATATCCCTAGGAGACAAATTACTGGGTCATATGGGAGACCTATTTCTAGCCTTGTGAGAGTTCTCCAGACTGCTCTTCACAGAGGCTAGACCAATTTACATTCCCACCAGCAGTGCAGGAAGGTTGCTTTGTCCCCACATCCTCTCTGGCATTGGTTGCTGCTGGTTATAATCCCTCATCCTCTCACTTCCAACTGGAGTCCTGTTCCACCATCAAGCAGAAGGACTCTAACGGCCAACCCCCAGTCCTCTCCCAGCCTCCACCCTACTTTCCTTCCCCCAGAGTCCTTTGCTTTGATGCAACACACCAAACCCAGTCCAGCTTTTTCTTTGTATTTGCCCTTTCTGTTCTTCTTTCTTAAGTTCTGCCTACTAGTAAGATCATGGGGTATTCATCCTTCTGTTTTTGGCTTATCTCTCTTAGTATAATTCTTTCAAGCTCCATCCAAAATGAGTTGAGGAAGATGACTGTCATTATTGGCAGTTGAGTAGTATTCCATTGTGTATATGGATGGCAACTTTCTCATCACCGTATTTTCTTGCCCGAGGTTCCTGATTCAATCCCCAGCATCATGTATACCAAAGTGGTCCTCTGTATTCTTGCTCACTCTCTCTCCTCTCTACTTCATGTGAGATATATTCTTTCTCTAGTTCATATATGTAGTAATATTTTTTTTACAAAAAAAATCATTAGGGGCTGGTGAAGTATACAGCTTTGCCATGGGCATAACCCAGGTTCAAGCCTGGCCTCCACCTAACTAAAGAAAGCTGCAGGCATTGTTCTCTCTCTCTCTCTTTCTCTCTCTCTTTCTGTATCTCTCTTTCTCAAAAGAAAAACAAGAAATCACTTAGAATAGATTTTACAAAGATTTACCATATAAAGAGCATACTGCACAAAGGATCCACTAAGTACAAAATGAAATAAAATGTACAAAGCACTTTAGATGATACCAGTCACAAAATGAATGCTTAGTGAATTATCCACTATTAGCTATTGATCACTTTACACTAATGCAGATATAATAAATATTACTTCATAATATGAAACATTTTGCTTTAGGGAGATAGTATAGCATAGTACACTAAACTTGCTTAGTACACTAAACTTGCTTACCTGAAGCCCCAATGGTTTCAGGTTCAATCCCTGTCACCACTATAAGCCAGAGATGAGAAGTGTAATGAAATTTCGCTCTCTTTTGTTAAAGTAAATCTTAAGAGTATAAACACATTTGTTCTGGTGAGTACTGAGAATTAATACAGGTAATAAATATTAAATATCTGACTTTGCAGATATTGATAAACTATATTAATAATCCACATTCTGGAGTGGGAGGACTGAAAGGTAATTCACCTGGTAGATCATAAACATTGCCATGTATGAGGACCTGGGTTCAAGCCCCAGGCCACAAAATAGAAGTGCTTGAGAAGGGAAATAGGGAAATGTCACATGTAGTAGAATGATGTTCCTCTTCTCTCTCTCTCTCTCTGTCTCTTCACATCTAGAGGAAGGAAAATAATAGCTGCCAGAAATGGTGACACTGAGCCCCAGAAATAACCCAGAAATCATAAATAAATAATAACAATAGCCCCAGAAATAATAATAATAAATAATTTAAATAAATAAATTTAAAATTATGGATTTTAAATACTTCCATGCATTTGAGTTTTGCATGTTGATTTGTTTTTGGTGTTTTGTTGTAGCTGTTGGTGGTACTACGGACGGAACCTGGGATTTCTAGCATACAAATCACATGCATGGCTGTCTGGTGATCACCTCTGCATTTGTTCAGGGAGAGGATTTATATTCTTAGAATTCAGCTACTATTGGAAGTAGAAAGTCAGTGAGATGGAGAGGAAGAAGCAAAAGAAGTGCACAACAAAGTTTCTCAGCTACAATAGTCCCAACCCCAACCCTTCCTTTACCATAAGTAGTTTCCAAAACTTTATGGCATGTGTGGCCTGATCCCAAGACTTAGACCAGGTTCTTCTTCTCTTAGTCACCCTCACAATCTTTCCTTTGAGGACCCTGATCTGACTACCATGCCTTATTCCTGCATATGAACGCTGTTGTGCTTATTATGTCTCCAACTATTTCAGAATTCTAACCACATAATGGGAAAGGAGAAGGAGTAGACCCAAGGGTTTAAGAGTGCTTGGTGTGAACTGCAGCAGAAGTGTAAGTGAGATGCCTCACAAATCATTTTTGAGGATCTCTAAGGTGAAAAAGGGATCTACTTGTAACAACTAATCGGGTGTCATGTTATGAGTTTTCCTTTCTACTGTACATTTTAATTGTCAAGAGGATAAATTCCAAATTGTGAAACCAGTCACAAACTGAGCTCAGCATTCAAGTAAGGATTCAACCTTATGCAAACATTTTAAGGTACATCCTAGGAATTTTCTATATTTTTGTGTGTAACTAGCACCTAAGATTAACCAGGACAACTTCCCTACTCTGACCCACAGCTAGTAAACAACCTAGGGGGGTTTCTAGGGCTGAGTGATGGCAGCTTTAGTTGAAGGGGGCATGCAGGTGCTTCTAAAACCCTTTCCTCAAATGTGCCAAGACTCTGGCATCTATGAAGTTGGTTTGGGACTTTTACAAGACTTCCCATTCTCTGGGAAGTTTCCAAGAACTTCCTGTTTCTCGTCAAGTGAAAGAGAGATCAAGAAAAAGTAAAAACAAATTAATTTCTTTTTGGGGAGTTCAGCATATTTTTTGTGGTCCAAGGCAAAATAAGGAAATGCTGAACTTGCAATAAATGCCCCTCTTTTTTTTTTTTTTTTTTAATGCCATGGGGAGAGGAATGGTTACTGTGATGCTGGTGGCAGACATGGTAGCAGGGACTGGTATGGAGAAAAATGTTCATCAGTCTCTCTCTTTTTTTAAATAAAGATTTTATTTATTTATTAATGAGAAAGAT
>NC_080173.1:8486005-8496005 GCF_950295315.1 Erinaceus europaeus | reverse complement strand
TGGTGGTGGGAATTGGGTGGAGTTGTACCCCTCTTATCCTATGGTTTAGTCAATGTTTCCTTTTTATAAATAAAAAATTTAAAAAAAAAGAGTTTCTTGTCAAAGTGCCAGAAAGAATCCCCTTGATTTGTGAACTGATTCATAATGAGGTCTTCATTTTTCTAAAAATAGTAGAAATATTAAGGTGATCACTAAATCTCTGGGAGTATGGACCCAAGATCATTGTGGGTTGTAGAAGGTGGAAGGTCTGGCTTTTGTAATTGCTTCCCCACTGAACATGGGCATTGACAGGTCGATCCATACACCCAGCCTGCCTCTCTCTTTCTCTAGTGGGTTGGGCCTCTTGGGAAGCAGAGCTCCAGGACATGTTGGTTGGGTCATTTGCCCAGGGAAGTCTGGTCGGCATCACGCTGGCATCTGGCACCTTAATTTTACTCCTGAAAGAATCCTGAAGTGTATATTCTGAATCAGACACTAGGCTGAGAATTTGGTAGAAAAAAACCGATGAAATCCTTGCCCTTATGGAATTCATAGTCCCGCAGCTGGAGACAGACATAAGCAAACAAGTGGCTATGACATGTAAGCTGTCAGGTGGTGATGAGTACTATGGAGAAAAACAAAGTATGACCAAGAGTAAGAGTGATTGGGTAGAAGTGTACTTTTTAACTAGGATGTGCAGTGAAACTCCAGATCCTAGTTAAAGAATATCCAAATAGAAAGACTATCAGGGGCTTTAGCACACTTGGCACAAAGCACAAGGACTGGCCTAAGAATCCAGGTTCGAGCCCCCAGCTCCCCACCTGCAGGGGAATTGCTTCACAGGCCATGAAGCAGGTCTGCAGGTATCTGTCCTTCTCTCCCCTCTCTGTCTTCCCCTCCTCTCTCCATTTCTCTCTGTCCTATCCAACAACGATGACATCAATAACAATAATAACTACAGCAACAATAAAAAAAAACAAGGGCAACAAAAGGGAAAAAAATATATATAGAGAGAGAAAGACTATCAGGAAGGTTTTCTGACTCATACTGATCAGACTCATCTAGGAACTCCTGTAAAATATCTGACACTGTTATTTTCCCAAGAGAACTTATTCTTATTTAAGAACACTCTAGGCAGGGGTCAGGTGGTAGCACAGCTGGTTAAGCGCACTTGGAGCAAAGTGAAAGAACAGGCATAAGGATCCCGGTTTGAGCCCCTGGCTCCCCACTTGCAGGGGTTCACTTCACAAGCAGTGAAGCAGGTCTGCTGGTGTCTCTCTTTCTCTCTCCCTCTCTGTCTTCTCTGCCTCTCTCCATTTCTCTCTGTCCTATCCAACAATGATGACATCATTAACAACAACAATAATAACTACAATAACAATAAGGACAACAAAAGGGAAAATAAATAATAATAAAAAGAAAAAGAACACTCTAGGGTCTTATTTCATATCCCAGTTTTGGACTGTTAGACTGTGAGCTTGTTTTGCATTTGTCTAAGTTAATGGCTAAACCTTTCTTTGCACAGGGCCACAGAATAAATACCTATCATCAAGTTGCCATGTATTTAAGCAAATGAAACATTGGAAGTATGCTTCAAACAGCCTTTGGTCCACTGTGGCTTTGAAATGGCATATGTTAAATGTCTTGTTTTATTCCCTACACTCTCACCCATCTTGAATCCTTTTATTTCTCAAATAAATAAATAAATAAATAAATAAATCCACTGGCAATTTTATTTCCCTTGCCAATAATTTTCCCCTGGAGCCTGGTTATTTTCCTGGCTGAGAACTGGCTGCAGCCAAATCCTCATTTGCTAGTTTTATTCTGCCTGAGTACGCTGGCTGGGACTTGGCTGGGCAGCTGCTTTTGGGAGTCTATGCAGTTGGGGGGCTAGGGCAGGAGAAGCAGTGGCTATAATTAGGTCTCTCTGGCCCTTTGAAAATTCATCTACTTGGAAGGGACTCAAGACAGATTTGTAATAGACTAAATTTGGCAAAATAGGAATACCTCATCTTTGCAACTTAGGTGTTCCTAAGAGAATAAATAAAACACAGTTTGGTCATTCAAAGCTCATCTTAGTAAAAGATCCCTGGAGCCCCATTCCACCAGGGAAAGAGAGAGACAGGCTGGGTATATGGATCCACCTGCCAACACCCATGTTCAGCCAGGAAGCAATTACAGAAGCCAGACCTTCCATCTTCTGCACCCCACAAAATCCCTTGGTCCATGGCCCCAGAGGGATAAAAAATAGAAGTTGCCAGAGAGTATGGGATGAGTATGGGATGCGGAGATCTGGTGGTGAGAATTGTGTGGAGTTGTACCCCTCTTATCCTATGGTTTTTGTTTGTGTTTCCTTTTTATAAATAAAAATTATATTAAAAAAGATCCCTGAGAAATGACATCTTATAGTGACGCTTTTTCAGGTTCCAACACTGAATATCACTTTTATCTTTTTTCTAAAAAAAATATTTATTACTGGATAGAGACAGAGAGAAATTGAGAGGGGAGTGGGAGACAGAGGGGGAAAGTGACAGAGAGATACCTGCAGCTCTGCTTCAACACTTATGAAGTTTTCCCCCTTCAGGTGGGAACCAGGGGCTTGAACTTGTGTCCTTGCACACTGTAATGTGTGCGATTAACCAGGTACACCTGAATATCACATTTATCTTGGCACAGTACAGTGATTTGTGTGCTTGGAGTACACCTGCTAGTTAAAATTTTGGGAACATCTGGATTTCTTGTGCTTTATCGTGGGAGATGTCTCTCAGAATAGGAGTTTGTTCATTAGAACAATAATGAGTAAACTTTTTCTGTAAAGAATCAAATTTTAGGCAGCCAGGTGTTGGTGTATCTGGTTAAGAATATACATTGCAGGGCACAAGGATCCAGGTTCAAGCCCCTGTTCCCCATCTGCAGGGGGAAAGCTTCACAAGTGGTGAAGCAGGGCTGCAGGTCTCTCTCTGTCTCTTCCCCTCTCTGTCTCCCTGTTCCCCTCTCAATTTCTGTCTGTCTCTATTCAATAATAAATAAATAAAACTATTTTTTTAATAAAAGAATCTAGTAGTAAAGATTTCAGGTGGCTGTAAGGTCTATAGAGCTAAGTCCTCAAATTTAACACTGAATTATACATGTTGCCAGTGGGAATAATGAAGCCCGACTATGTTACAAGATAACTCTATTTACGGATAGGATTTGGATTTTGAATCATTGTCACTAGCTGTTCCTCTTTGGATATTTCTTTCACCCATCTTTCAGTATAAACCTTCTACTTAGATTGTAGCCATATAGATATAGAAGGTGTAAGGAATCTGAGCCATAGGCTATAATTTGCTATCTCTGCAGTTAAATTGTTGTGCTATTTAGAGTATTGCTTACACATTGTTTTCCTTGGAGGTTATATAGGTTTTGCCCACTGGAAGCTTAGGGCATTGTTTTCCTATATATATCAATATATATATCATGGGTAAAAATTCCAGTTATTTTTTTTTTTCTGGGTTTGGGGTTTAGTTGGTAATTTTTTTTCTTTTACCAGAGCACTGCTCAGCTCCAGTTTATTGTGATGTGAAGGGTTGAACCTGGGACATCAGAGCCTGAAGCAGGAGAGTCTGTTTACCTAACTGTTATGTTATCTAACCCCCATCCTTCTTTTTTAAAATAATTTTTAAAATATTTATTTATGTATTTATTTATTTTCCCTTTCGTTGCCCTTGATGTTTTATTGTTGTAGTTATTATTATTGATGTCATCATTGTTGGATAGGACAGAGAGAAATGGAGAGGAGGAGGGGAAGACAGAGGGGCAGAGAAAGACAGACAACTGCAGATCCCCTTCACTGCCTGTGAAGTGACTCCCCTGCAGGCAAGGAGCCGGGGGTTCAAATGGGGATCCTTACTCCAGTCCTTGCACTTTGCACCATGTGCGCTTAACCTGCTGTGCTACCACCCAATTCCCCCCCCCCCTTTTTTGATATTTATTTATTTTACTTGATAGGACAGAGAGAAATTGAGAGGAGAAAGGAAGATAGGGAGAGAGAAAGAGAGATCCCTGCCTCATTTCCTTATCACTTGTGAAGTCTCCCCCCTGCAAGTGGAATTCAGGACCTTGAACCTGGGTCCTGTGTGCATAGCAACCTGCCTGCTCAAATCACCCAGACCTGGCATTTTAGTTGGTAACCATTCTAACCCAGTAACCTCACCTGTATAATGGGAAGATGATTCGTGCCTCAAGTGTTTGGTAGGAAAATTAAATTGTATCTTGTTCATAAAGCAGGAAGCTGTCCTCCACTCCCACATTCTACACCCCCAGAAGAATTTTTGTCCCTACTCTCAATGGGGGAAAAATGATAGGGGGAAGATGACCAGAGGGCTCTGAACTCCAGCTCCATCAGGACCCAGAGAGAGAGGAGGGAAAAAAAGGAAGGACATTCAGAAGTAATAAGTGTGACTTAGAAAGGAAGAGAAGTTGAAACCATTAACTAAATGGGTATATATATAGTTAGTTATAGAAATACTAGTCAGCCCATGTTTGTGGCCTTGGAATAACTACTGAGGTTTCCAGTGGAAGGTATGGGGACACAGAACTCTGGTGGTGGGAACGGTGTGGAGTTATACCCCTGTTACCTTATGAATTTGTAAATCAATATTAAGTTACTAGTAAAATTAAAGAACAAAAAAGAGAGATAACTCCTATACATACTAATTACTGAATAAATTAACATGCACTGTATGATAATTAACTGCTTAATAAATTATAAGATCTGTTCATTCTCTTTCTCACTACCTCCCCTTTTAAAATAGTAAATTGTCTTTTTTTCCATACTGATGCCTCTGGGGTCAGTCTCACTATAAGTAAGGGTCAGGTAGACTTTGTTCAGTGTGTCCAGAGTGAGTGAGACTTTTTTTTAAATTAAATTTCTTTACTGGGGGAATTAATACTTACAGTCAACAGTAAAATACAGTAGTTTTGTACATGTATAACATTTCTCAGTTTTCCTCATAATAATTCAACTCCCACTACAATACACCAGCTCCAGTCCAAGCTCTGCTTTGTGTTTTCCCTTCTGTTCTTGTTTTTCAAATTCTGTCTATAAGTGAGATCATCACATCTTCTTCCTTCTTTTTCTGGCTGATCCCAGAGTGAGACTCTTTTAATAAACACCACTTTGTCCTATGGGCCTCTGAAGATTCTGTCTCCATGACTTGGGAAGGCAGATGGCATTAATAACAGAGAGGACCTTAGAAACTGAGAAGACCCTTTTGTCTTTGCCTCTTACCTTTGCCTTGTTTCTCTTCCTTGTTCCTCACAGAAGAAACAGTCACTGCCCCCTGCCTTTTCATCACCTGGAAGAATGCCATTTGGGGGTATCATGTAGGTGTGAATCTCTTCTCTTGATAGACACATCTCTTCCTTTTCAGAGTCATGATGAGATTCTCTTTTCTTTGTGATGTGAAATTTCCTCCCTCCTCTCTCTCTACTTAGATGTCACCTCTTCTGAAACAGGGTGTATTTCTGCAATCTATTTCCTGTTTTACTGGAGTATTTACAGCAATGTATATATGTTATTATTATTATTATTATTTTTGTCTTTTCTCCTTCTGATCTGTTTGAGGCTAATCTCTTCCCATAACTTCAGAAGAATGCAGATGGGGAGGGAAATTTATTCTCATCTCTGACTTGAACTTTGACCTGGCAGTATGAGTCAGTCTTCCCTGTTTGTGGATGTTGTAACTTGTCATGTTTGATTAAGGTCCAAAGTGCATGGGAAGTTCTCCTAATTGTGTTAACCAATATGCCAGGCAGGCAGAAGATTCCTACTTAATAAGGGACCTGATTAGTTCTCTTTCACTAATCACAAGGCCTTTTGGTTGCTGGTAGACATTATTACATTATTAAGACTATAATCTGAGTGGTTATTTCTTCTCTGATGCTTTCTCTCTTCCTCATCTTAGGTCACTCGATACTTTTTTTTTGGTAGATAGGAAACATTAGCCATATAGAACTCTTTTTTTTTTGCCTCCAGGGTTATTACTGGGGCTCGGTGCCTGCAATACAAATCCACTGCTCCCAGAGGCCATTTGTTATTATTATTATTACTATTGGATAGGACAGAGAGAAATGGAGAGAGGAGGGGAAGACAAAGAGGGGGAGAGAATGATAGACATACGCAGACCTGCTTCACTGCCTGTGAAGTGTCCCCCCCTACAAGTGGGGAGCCGGGGGGCTCAAACTGGAATCCTTGCATGGGTCCTTGAGCTTCATACTATGTGCACTTAACCAGGTGTGCTGCTGCCAGCCTCTGCCCTGGCTTGAAGGCATAAAATAATGGGATATACAAGTCAATTTTCTAAAGCTGCTCTCAGTGGGATACTATCATGGAAAATGGAGCACAGATAGACACCTGCCCATAGAGCTAGAAAGAAATGGTCTGATCATATCAAAAATATAGGAGCATCTGTCCCAGATGAGGGAAGTTAGTGTGTACTTTTATCATCCACTTTTGCAAGGGGTGGGGTACTGCCTTAAACACCATGGTTATTTAATATAGATGTGTTTGTATATAAATGAACACACACACACACACACACATACATTCTAATTTTTTGTTAACATTGTATAACAAAATACATCACTCGCAGGGTTAAAAGTATGTAAATGATATAATGTATGTTAAGCAAAATATACAATAAAGCTAATGCTGTATAATAAAATAAAATATGAAGTGTGGCTTCTCAATGTCTAGGGACCTGGGGCAATAAAGATGAGTGAGGAAGTGGTACTAGGGACTGATGTTTTATGACCACCAACAAGGAATTACTCTACTCCAACATTCCTTCCACGTTCGATCACTTCTTTTTGCTATAGAAATGATTTTAGAGCACAGTCTTGCCCACTGACAGCTGGATTATAGTTAAAAATTATTTCCAATGATTCTCTAGAAGTTGAATCCCTGTTCTCAGACCCTGGAAAGGTGTTATAGGTTAGGGTATCCAGGAGGTTAGATTTTACAAGCTTCCTTGTTTTCTACATCTACTTTTTAATTCAGTCTGGAGAAGAACTAGCAGAGTTGTTGGGTGGTGGACAAATTCTCAAGAAAATGGTGAAGTAGCTAGAGAGCAGATTACTAAGTGAGAGAGTAGAGTTCTGATCAAAGAAAAGACTATCCGTAAATTCATAAATGTTGACAAATAAAGATCCTTGTGCACTCTTGGTAGTAATGCACAAAGGTGCAGCGAAAGGGGGGCTAGGTAGTGGCACACTGGGTTAAGTGCGGATAGTATGAAGTGCAAGGACCCGTGCAAGGATCCCGGTTTGAGCCCCCGGCTCCCTGCCTGCGATGGGGGAGGGTCACTTCACAAGCGATGAAGCTGGTCTTCAGGTGTCTGTCTGTCTTTCTCTCATCTTCTCTGTTGTCCCATTGTCTCTCAATTTCTCTTTGTCCTATTAAAAAAAAAAAACAGTGACTTTGTAGTGCAGGCACTAAGCCCCGGTGATAACCCTGGAGGCAAAAAAAAAAGTGCAGCTGATATTAGAAACATTAGTCATTTCATTCACTTATAAAATTAAACTCAGAATTATGATCTAGCTGGTTCACTTTTGGATATACATACAAGACCATTAATGTAAGATATATATATCCCATTGATATGAAAGAGTAAATGAAAGGAATATATTAAATATACACAGGGCAGACTTGTACTCATTCTTTTTTTTTTTTATTTCTTTTTTTTTTTCCCTCCTCCAGGGTTATTGCTGGGCTCGGTGCCTGCACCATGAATCCACTGCTCCTGGAGGCCATTTTTTTTCCCCCTTTTGTTGCCCTTGTTGTAGCTTCGTTGTGGTTATTACTATTGCCCTTGTTGACGCAATTTGTTGTTGGATAGGACAGAGAGAAATGGAGAGAGGAGGGGAAGACAGAGAAGGGGAGAGAAAGATAGACACCTGCAGACCTGCTTCACCGCCTGTGAAGCGACTCCCCTGCAGGTGGGGAGCCGGGGGCTCGAACCGGGATTCTTACGCCGGTCCCTGCGCTTTGTGCCACATGTGCTTAACCCACTGCGCCACCGCCCGACCCCCTTTTTATTTCTTTATTGGGGAATTAATGTTTTACATTCAACAGTAAATACAATAGTTTGTACATGCATAACATTCCCCAGTTTCCCATATAACAATACAACCCCCACTAGATCCTCTGTCATCCTTCTTGGACCTGTATTCTCCCCACCCACTCACCCCCACCCCAGAGTCTTTTACTTTGTACTAATTCTTAAAGAGGAAAGCCATTCTGATACATATTTAAACATGGGCAAAAACTGGAAGACATTGCACTAAGTGAAATAACCCAAAGGTGAAGAAGCAAATACTTTGACTTCTTTTATATGAGGCACCAAGAATAATTAAATTCATAAAGACACAAGGGGGGTAGTGCTTGCTTGAAACTGAGAGGAATGAGGTAGCTGGAAGCTAGTGTCTACTGAGTAGAGACTGTGGGGAGGTGAAAATGTTTGATGATGGTTAGTTGCAATGCTGATGCCACAGTGTAAAGGTTCAGTACCTTTAAGTCAGTCAATTAACTATACACCGGAAGTAGGTAAGATAGTATATTTTCTATTATGCATATTTCCCATAATAAAATGAGAAAAGTGAAGTGGCAAGAAGAAAGGATGAAATGAAGGGGAAATATTTTCACTTGGCAAATGTTGAGTCATAGAGATGATGGGATGAAAACATGAGGTTCAGAACTAGGGTAAAGACCAATTGCCCACAGGAAAGGAAAAAAAAAACAAAAAATTTATTTAGTGGATCTTCAAATTGGATTCATTACATCATCCATATCTCCCTTCCTTAGGTAGAAGGTTGGATTTAGGTAGGGAAAAAAAAAAAAAATGATAGCGGGAGTCGGGCAGTAGCTCAGCGGGTTAAGCGCATGAGGCACAAAGTGCAAAGAACTGTGTAAGGATCCCAGTTCGAGCCCTCGGCTCCCCACCTGCAGGGGAGTCACTTCACAAGCAGTGAAGCAGGTCTGCAGGTGTCTCTCTTTCTCTTCCCCTCTCTGTCTTCCCCTCCTCTCTCGATTTCTCTCTGTCGTATCCAACAACAATAACAACAACAATAATAACTACAATAAAGAAAAACAGCAAGGGCAACAAAAGGGAATAAATAAAATAAAAATAAAAGAAAGAAAATTTTAAAAAATGATAGCATAACACATAAGTCATTATTAAAGATACACTCTTCTTATTTGGGGCATAATGTATACAATTAGTGAACATAATGTAATTCTAAATGTACTTTATTTGGTACAGATGAACCTAGACATTTGGTTCTAGCATAACTTGGCATGTTGAATGATTAAAGACTTTCTTTCTCATAGAAGATGGCATGCTCCATATAAGCATATTCTCTGGTGGGATCAGTCTCTACTGCAGATAGCTGCCTCACTTCTCAAATGTCAAATGATATACCCACCCCCCAGTTATCACCTGTCTTTAGGACATTTCCTATTTTTTACTTTAAAAATGCTGTGAAGTATCAGTTTGAGAAGGTTCTAGGTCTTTGTTTACAGAGAGAAGATGTTATTGCACCGTTCAAAAGGTCTTTGGTCCTTCCCAGTGATTCTGACCAGTTGACATTATCATCACACACAACCTTCACTCCAACCATGAAAACAATTTTGGGAAAGAAAGGGAATTGGAGGGCACATATCCTTGTGCTTTCTCTCATAGATTCTGCCTCTCTTTCTTTTCCTTCTTCCTCTTTTTAAGGAAAACCTGGGTTTCCTCTTTCAGGAACAAGCGAATCTCTTTCCTGAATGAAGTTATAAGTAAGACTGAAAGACAGAGCAGCAAAGAGAGAGACGATAAGGGTGGAAAAAAACATGAGGCTGTTTTTATTTTATTTCATTTTATTTTTTCTATACAGCACTCTGGGAAGTTTTGAAGGGGGAAAAAAAAGATTTAAGAAGTGATACTTTTGAACGTCAGCCAAAAGCAAGCCATCAAAATGGGACACTGTCTCTTTAAGT
>NC_080173.1:8468505-8481005 GCF_950295315.1 Erinaceus europaeus | reverse complement strand
ATATTTTATCAATGGAAGTTGTCTACACATTGTTCAGGCAGTAACATACTGTACTGAGATGTTCCTAGTCATTGCTTCATTCAGCTCCATAGAAGAACTTTCTGTTTATACCACCCATCAAGTAAAAGACGGCCTGCATTTTGACACATGTCACTCACAGGAAGCTAGCAGTCTTCCTCATATTGTCTCTTAACATTGAAAGTTCAGCTATCGTCCCAGGGACAAACAGCAGGAGGAAAACAAAAATTCAATTAACTGATTTTTTTTTCTGTGTTTTAACTGTCAGTGTGTAGCTATAGGAATGATTGCTCTTGTGTCTAGATGGACTTGAAAAGCTTAACAAGTAAATTCTTAAAAGGTTTCATGATGAAATTGAAATGTACTACTGATATGCTGAACTCCACATGGATATAAAACAAAAGCAATGTAACCAGAGATTTCTCTGCACTGACCCAATCAAGGAATTTTCAGATGCTGTCACAGCAAGCTCCAAGGAAAATACCATTGCTGCTTCCAGGAGGCCACACTTGTGACCTTTCTGGAACACACACACACACACACACACACACACACACACACACACACACCTCTTGAACACATGCATGTACATAGCACTCTTAAACTTGTTACTGGATTCTTTACTTTGTCTTAGTAAGATTGACAAATATATCAGTCATGTTGTAGGATACTTGTGTGATTTAAAGAAATGGAGAGAATGTTCCTTTAGACAAAATAAATTTCTACTATTTTTTATTTCTTTATTGGAGGATTAATGGTTTACACTTGACAGTAAAATCAATTTCTACTTTAAACAGATGATGGACAACACAGGATTTTTTTTAAGGAGAATAGACTATATGAACATCAGTCTTTTGGCAGATCAAAAGGACTGGAAGGAATAAATGAATTATCCTATGTCAGCTTATACAACTACTTGGTCAGAACATTTCCTACTCATTTTATCATCACGTTATTTCATTCTCATTTTTCCCCCTCAGTGAAGGTTTTAAAGATAGTCTGAATAATTCAAGCAAAATAATTTGGAAATTGGTTCTTTATCCACTTTGCTTTCTTGGTGAGTGGTTAATATCTAGTTTTTCTTTATATTATTTAGTTTCTTCCAACCTATCATTATTGGATGACTTTTCACTCAATGTGAGTTCATAAGGGCATGAAAACCATCACTGGTTAAGGGCCCCGGTGGTGGTGCCCCTGGTTGAGAACACATTACAATGTGCAGGTACCTGGGTTCAAGTCCCTGGTCCCCACCTGTAGGGGGAAACTTTACGAGTGGTGAAGCAGGGCTGCAGGCCTCTCTCTTGTCTCTCTCCCTCTCTACCCTCCCCCTTCTCTCAATTTCTGGCTGTCTCTACCCAATAAATAAATAATGATAATACTTTTTGTTTTTAAATCACTAGTTAAAAAATAGAAGTTCTATATTTAGAGTTCAGTGGCTTGGTTATCTGGGATGGACATCATGACTTTTGTCTTTTGTGTGATGGAATAGTCAACCTCTAATACATATTTTAATGGGGGAGGGTGGTTACTATATCTTAGAACTGTATTTTTTTTCCCATCACAACTTTTTTTTTTTCTGTTGTTATTGTTGCTGTTACCAGGACTTTAGCACTCCATACTGATTTTTCTTATAGAAAGGTAAAGGCAGACAGAGGTAGGAGAGGAAAGATCCTAATGTTTCCAGAAAATTTATACCTATTTTCTTAAGCACGACCCTTATAACGCATGGACCTTATGATATGTTTGTAAAGATGAAATGAAATATTACATTTAAGGTTTTTCATACATTGCAGACAGTTTTCCTGGGGTGGGGTGATGGTTGAGGTCTAGTGGAGTGTGGGTCAGGTAGGCACAGAACTTTGGTGGTGAGTAAGTGTAGAATGATATACCCCTTTAAGCTTATGTTCTTATAAAGCACTATGAAATCACTAATAAAATATTTTTTTTAAAAAAGAGTACTACACAGTCCTCCCTTTGATTCAAACTAGATTTCTTATTTTACAGATGTGGTAATTGCATAGATATGGGCATTTAAGTCTACAAAGTCCACTTAAAAAGTCAGTGAACATGGATGGGGAGATGGCATAATGGTAACACAAAGGACTTTTATGCCTGATACTCCAGAAGGCTCAAGTCCAATTCCACACACCACCCTAAATCAGAGGTCTGGTAGAAGGAAAAAAAGGAAAAGAAAAAAAAAAAGTAGAAAAATCAGTAAATAAGCTTGGCATTTCATAGACAGATGTTTAATCAATGTCTGTCTAATTAAAGAAAGTCCTTGTCTCTTGGACATAAATACATTGTTCTGAAGTTAATCAGGTTAAGACAATTATCAAAATATTTGCCACTCATAAAAAGGAAAACTGTAAAATAAGAAAAAGATAGATGACAGTGTTTTTAGATTAAAATAAAGTCTCTATTTTACTTTTGTTTCTTTGACTTGATTTCATTTTCACCAGCAGCTGATGGGCAGTTAATTCAAAAACAATACTTTAGAGTCTTATAGGAAGGCAGACTTTCTTCAAGTTTCTTTCTTAGACAATTGCTGCAGACAAACACTTGCCTGTTTGTTTCTTTTCTTTTTTTTTTTTTCTTCTTGCTCAGGGTTGAGTGATTGCTTCCTTCTACACATTAAAATGAAACGCAAGGCCAGAGCATTCATTTACGCTGCTAGTTCCATTGGCTCTGTTCCTTTTATCAGACATGATCGACTTTTATACTGTTTGCATTTTGGAGTGACTTTGTCTGTACTATTGATTCATATGGTTTGAGGTCTTGGTTTGAGTCGACTTTGTCTGTACTATTGATTCATATGGTTTGAGGTCTTGGTTTGAGTCCCATGACACAACAGTTTGTTTGTTTGTTTGTTTTTAGAGTGGTCAAAATGAAAGCATAAAGAAACTATTTTAGAAACATTTTCACCTTTGCCCAAATAATCTGGAACTTTTTGAGTGAACTGATTACCACAAGTCTCCTGATTTTTCAGTAACAATAAGATAATAAAAGTTCCAGCCATGTATACAATATTTATGCACTTAGACATGTCATCTAAGAGAAGAAATGGACAGTGTTTCTCCTCTTGCTTACTGTAGCTCCCTTGTTGCTGAGTACCCAATTAAGTCCTGTCATGTGTGCTGAAACCCTGTCTTGACACGATGGTCAAATCATAGACGTGTTGGGGAGAAGGTGCTTGCTTGTGTTTTCTTAGAATATACCATATGCAGTAGACATCCATCTATCAAACTTGTGAATCAAATTCTATAAGTGGCTTTGAACTTTTTACAGCTAGTTAATATTCGAGTTAAATTTTGGAGATAGAAACCATGGATTATTTTTGCTTTTAAACATCCAAGTTCATGCTAAACAGTGAAGGTGAACTGCCACATGATTATTTATTTATGGGATTATTTCAGAATACTCAAAGTGAGTAAGAGATGATTAACTTATCAGTATAGAAGTGCTTCACATACCTATTTACTTTTTCAGTCATTCTGGACACTAGGATTCACACAAAGTAATGCCCAGCCTATGTTAGCAGAGATTGGTTTGTGCCTAGGATAAATAATAAAAACCTTAAGCAGATTAATGGGCCTTGGACTCTTCTTTCTTTCTTTTACTTTTTTCCTTATTTAAATTGTAAACAGTGTGTCCTATGAGGAAATGGGAGATGGAGTAAGTCGTCCAAAGCAAATAATTACCTTTCCTCTTTGTTTACAAGGAGGTTCAGAGAGCACTTCTTTTTTTTCCTTTTCATTAAAAAAAAAAAACAAAAAAAACCCTTCTTTCTCAAGAAAATTGTAATGGTAAGAAATAATCCCCGTTCCTGCTAACATTATTAATAAGAATGGAGAGCTTTGGGCATCAGCCTGGCTGCCTGATGCCTTCTTTTCCTTCTCGGGTGAGGAATGTTAACTGCATTGTGCTATAATGAGCCATGGCCCAAACTACTGTTTTCTGGTCCACTGTTTATTTGATTTCTTTATTGTAATGAAACTCAGATGGCTGGTGTTTACACTAGCAGTGTGCTGAGAGATCACGCTGGGAACCATTCTAATTAGCTGCAAGTGGGTCTCAGAATTAGAATGGAGGAAAGAACAAATTTTTAGTAACGACTTTAAATTGAAGCCCTCATTTATTTTCATTATGGCCAGACCAGAAGCAGGCTAATGTTTCCCAGGTCTTTCTATGCAGGGCCTGTGGGTTCAGCTCAGTGGAATAGAATTCAGCTATTTCAAATGCTCTTCAGCTTTTGAGGCTGCAGGGAGAGAAATCTAAAGGTAATTTGGAGCCAGGAACCCAGCAGAAGATTAAGTATGCAGCAGTAGTGAGGAACTTCTGTTCAACTTTGAACTCTATTTCACATACAATACAATAAAAAAAAAAAAAAAGTCTGTTTTCCGAGCTCTGTGATCTTAAAATACCTTTTCCTGTCTGGTTATCTCTGCAGAGGTGACATCTTTTGGTGTCATGAGTAAAGTACCTTTCAGCACGCAGAAGAGACCACCTCTAAACGAGAGAGTGACTGGCTCTCCTGAGCTGTTATTTGTGTTTTCAGTCTCAGAACAGCTAATTGGACCAATCTGGCTAGATTTGAACAATCTAGCCAGACTTCACGTAGAAGGCAATCTCTCACGTGTCTTCTGGGGCACCAAGCATCCTATTAATGGATACTTGGTGTATCCTATTAATGGATACACACATGCAGCCAGCTGTCTGTCAAGGGTGATTTGGGGGATGTAATTCTACTATGTGAATTCACAAAAATGATTGATAAAAGCTGCAGTGGTCTTATTGGAGTAATCAGAGGTTCTTCTTTACAGAGGAAGCTCCACACACTCCTCTGTGCACTGACTGACCTTATCAGCTCACTCGGGGTCACTTAAGGAGAGTGACATAAGACTTTCAGTATCTGATGACTTTTTTTTCTATGTGTTTGACTCACAGTATAGAATGCAGTATTTACAATCTCCTGGTGGATGGCTTTCTATTCTTTAAAATGTGGCAAGATGGGAGTCGGGCAGTAGTGCAGCGGGTTAAGCGCAGGTGGCACAAAGGGCAAGGCCCGGCGTAAGGATTCCGGTTCGAGCCCGGGGCTCCCCACTTGCAGGGGAGTCGCTTCACAGGCGGTGAAGCAGGTCTGCAGGTGTCTGTCTTTCTCTCCCCCTCTCTGTCTACTCCTCCTCTCTCCATTTCTCTCTCCTATCCAACAACGAACGACATCAACGTAATAATAATAACCACAACAAGGCTACAACAACAAGGGCAACAAAAAGGAATAAATAAATAAATATTTGAAAAAAATGTGGCAAGATTAGTGATCTGATTTTTTCCTTTTGACTAGGAAGAAAACGATAATGAACTTGAACCTAGACTGGCACCTATATTGTCCAGCATTAAGCCCCATCTTGCATTGCTGATACTATGGCCTATTTACATACTCATTGTTTTGCCTGAAAGATCCCCATCCATCCCATTGATCTATCTTCTTTCTACCTCGAGACCCGCCCTGTAATAACTACAACAATAAAACAACAAGGGCAACTGAAGTGAATAAATAAGTAGATATTAAAAAAAATTAACTAAAGTGAAAATAGCCAGTTATTACCCAGGTTGTACAATTACATCTGTATAATTATCCAAAGTAGGGGGCCTAGCAGTGGTGCACTGGATTAAGGGCAGGTAGCAGCAAGTGCAGGGGCCAGAGCAAAGATCCCTCCCCACCTACAGGGGGCGTCACTTCACAAGTGGTGAAGCACATCTGCTGGCGTCTATCTTTATCTCCCTCTTCTCTCTCAGTTTCTCTCTGTCCTATGGAATAATGATGATGATGATGATGATGATGATGATGATAATGTCTCCAGAAGCAGTGGATTCGTAGTACTGGCACCAATCCCCAACAACTGGAGGCAAAAAAAAAAAAGCTAAAATGCTTCAGATTCCAAAAAAAGAAATTAAAAAATAATAAAAGATAAATAAAAATATCCAAAATAACCAAATCTATAAAGACCAAAAGTAGTTTGGTGGTCACTTAGGGGCCCAGGAAATCAGGTTATTAGACTTTGGATTGATAGTTGAAAGTTATGGGTGACAGACATATTCTATAATTGATCATGGTGATGTTTGTACCTTTCTTCTGGACTGAAGGCTTTAGAGTGAGCTATCTGCTATATAAATCACATCTCCAAGGAACTGTTAAACTTGTTGTTCTTTACTTGCTTTAAATGAAACTTTTGGGGGCCAGGTGGTGGTGCACCTGGTTGACCACATGTATTACAATGCACAAGGACCTGGGTTCGAGCTCCTGGTCCCCACTGCAGGGGAAAACTTTAGGAGTGGTGAAGCAGGGCTGCGGGTGTCTCTCTGTCACTCTTCCTCTCTGTCACCCCCTTCCCACTTGATTTCTGGCTGTCTCTATCCAATAAATAAAGATAATAAAAAAAAATAAAAGAAACTTTTATGTTTCCTTATTCTATTAAAAGGAATGAAGCTATGGAGGAATTTTCTTTTCAGTATTTGTTTTCTGTATTCAGGTATGTGGTAGGAGAGACAGGAGAGAGAGAGAGAGAGAGACTGCTGCATGTGGCTGCAGTGACTGAGCACAGTACCTCAAGTGTTAAGTCCTGTGTGCCTGAAAGTGAGTTGTATCCAGGATATCAGAAAATTTCTCTTGAAGTCATCAAATAGGTAGGCCTCTTCAATTCTAGGAAAGTGTATTTCCTTATCTCAACCTTATGTCTTTGCTGGAATTCTTGCCTTCTGTTAAAAGTATTTTCATTCTCTGAAGTTTACCACTGCTATTCCTTCTATCTGATACATCTGAGTTTTTAAAAAGGTATTTATTTATTTATTTTGGTTCTCTTGCCAAGTCACTGGTAGCTTTCATCTTCTTAATGTTGAGCAAGAGTCCCCCATGGAACCCTTTAGACTGTATTTAGTCCAAATCTATCATTTTAAAGATAAGAATATCAATACTTAGTGACAAAGACTAGCTTACTCAAAATCACAGAGTTATTTAAAATGCAATCTAGGTTTCAGTACTCCCTAGACTCCTGAGGTCAAGAGTGAAGCGTCACAATTCTAAAGATATGAACAAGGGAAAAATCATCTTGCTCTGATGTACTTAAAACTCCTATTCTGAGAATGGGCCCAAAAGGGATAGTATGAGAGGACAGAAGAAGACTTGTCTGGGAAACAAAAAGCAATACTAGATGAGATTAGCTAATTTAAAGTCGTATGCCACATTTGGATTTCAGTCACACTGATTCATAATATATTTTATCCTGTGCTAAGTAAAAAATAATGCATGTATACTGTGATGATGTTGGATTATTATTATTATTATATTTGCTTATTGGATAGAGACAGCCAGAAATCTAGAGGGAAGCAGGTGATAGAAAGGGAGAGAGACACAGAGACACCTGCAGCCCTGCTTCACCCCTCACAAAGCTTTACCCCCTGCAGGTGGGGACGGGGGGTGGGGGGGGAGCTCGAATCCTTGTTCATTGTAACACTTGCACTCAACTAGGTGCGCCACCACCTGGCTCTGATGATATCAGGTTTAAATGTTGCTTCTTTTCTGTCAGAGACAATGCCTGTGATATTTACAATGACTTTTCTCTTGCATAGTGCAACATGTGGTAGATGTGGTATTTACATGGCACAGACAGTTCACTACAAGTGACATTTACAATAAAGTAAGATTAGTCAAGTGTACAAAAGAAAGGATAGCATAAACGTAATGAGAATTCATTAATAGTGCATTTTTATATAGACTTAGAGAGAACATGCTGAATTTGAGTATTTCTAGCTATTGGTCCTAGTACGGCATCTCCATAGGGTGGACTGGTATTCAAGTAATGAGCTTGGTCTTGTCTATATCTGTGGGGTCAATGGCAGACATAAAATAAATAATACACCCTCGCTTTGGATTGGCATGATGGCTTACTTGAGAAGGTGTCTGCACTGCCAAATGTGTGATCTAGATTCAAGCTCCTGGGCTCCACAATAAGGGGTGGGCTAGGAGGAGGGTGTCTGGTGTCATGGTTCCTCTGTGTCTTCTCAGAATTGTGATGCCATCCTCCCTCCCACTGTAATGCTAGTAGGAGGTGGAGTCCTGCCTGAGGAGCTGAATAGGTCATGATGACCCCAGCAATGGGGTTGGTGCTCTTTGAAATAGGACTCTACCAGGAAGCTGTTTTTGGTAAATCAGGAAGGAAGTGGTTTTTCAACGTGTGCTAATTTTTTTCTGGCACCTTATTCTTGACTTGCTAGCCTCCAGAACTGTGAGAAATGAATATTTGTTGTTTCAGTCACCTGGTCTATGGTATTTTTTTTTTTTTTTTTTGCTATACAGATAGATATTTTGCTAAACTAAAAAAAAAAAAAATGCCAGGGAAATCACTTTGCACAAAAGTATGAGTATAAGCACAGAAAAAAAGCTGAGGTCATCGCATCTTTCTTTTATAAAGAGGTCAGGACAAGAATAAAAGAAGAAACGTGACTAGTAAGAATTTCTAACAATTGATGTGTTTGAACAGTATTTAGGAATATCCATTGATATTTATTATTAATACATCTTTTTAATTTTATTTATCTCTTTTTTTTTTTTTTGATGAGCCAAACCCTTATACCTGAATGATTTCACTAACGGTGGGTCAACCTTTTCATTCAGAGACACAGACAGCAACAGAGACAGGGAGAGAAGGAGAGGCATCCTAGCCTCAAAGTTGCCTTTGGTGTAGTGCCAGCTGTTGAACCTTGGCTCCAGGCAGGACAGAGCAAGAGTCTTACTGATGAGTCTTTCTCCTACAGCCTTCACAGCTATTCTGAAACAAGTACCGTGACCTCCTTCAAAGTCAAAGTCTTCACATGCTGTATTTAGGGAAGTAGAAAAAGACTGAGTTTTATATCTGAAGCAGAAGATTGGCAATGCCTATAGGAGATGACATACAAGCAAATGCACTAAATTCAGCAAGAAAACGGGGAGGGGAGGGTTGTCTCTGAGGTTTCACAACTCAGAGCTGACTTTTTTTTTTTTAGATAGAGTCAAACTAAAGAGACAGAGAGAGAGAGAGAGGGAAGAAACCAAAGCACAGAGACTTCCTTCAGTGCAGTACTGGGCCTGCCTGAGCCTGGATCATACATGACAATACAGTATTTTGAGCTATTTTTGTAAACGCAAGAAAATATATTTGATAATAGATTTGAGGCTTTGGAACTTTGCCAATATCTTGGTGAAAGGTAAGCATGTCCCAGACAGTTCGGGGTGACAGGCTGAAGCTATTTTATTTATTTATTTATTTATTTATTTATTTATTTATTTTCCCTTTTGTTGCCCTTGGGTTTTTTATTATTATTATTGTTGTTGTTGTAATCGATGTCGTTGTTAGATAGAACAGAGAGAAATGGAGGAGGGAAAAACTGAGAAAGGAGAGAAAGACAGACAGCTGCAGACCTGCTTCACTGCCTGTGAAGCGACTCTCCTGCAGGCCTGGAACTGGGATCCTTTGGCCGGTCCTTGCACTTTGTGCCATGTGCGCTTAACCCGCGGCACTACTGCCCGACTCCCTTTTTTTTTTTTTCTTTCCTAAAACTGAAAAACTCTATGGCCTTAGGTGACATTGTGTTACAATTTGATTGTGCTATTGTACAGAATAGCTGATCCTCTTTGATGGTGCTGTCCTTTTAATAAGCTTCCTGCCCTCCCAATAAGAAGCTAGCCAGTATAATGTTGAGACCACCTTGGATAGCCACCTCCTGGTGTGAATGTGGGAAGAGGCACTTGAAGGCAGTGCTGATTCTGAACGGAGAATTTTCCACTTGGAATTCTGGTTCCAAGTTACAGTCCCAGTAGAAAGATCCTCAAGGAAAAGACACATGCTCTAGTACCCAGTCACCTGTTGGCAGATTCCAAATCAAAGTGAAACAAGGAGCTCTTAGAATAACCAAAGTTATGGTAGTTGGCTGGAGTAGGGTTTGAAAAAATAAATATCACCGTCTTGCTTGGAATGTGCAATTCTAGTGCACCAGTTGATGAAACGAAAGGCTTCTTTTAATGGTAACCTTCCAATGCTGGAATCTCAGTGGTATATGAACAGGATGTGTGTCTTAAAATCTGTAGTTAGTTTTACAGGAACTAATGGTATAATGTTAGATACATCTGGTGGGAAGCTTCATTAAATCGTGGAAGCAGTCATCTATGAGGTCCTAGCTAGCATGTTTTATTAATTTTTTTGTATATAACTTTAAAACCTTTACAAATAATATAAAATCTTTACAATAATATCTTTAAGACTAATCATTTCACTTAGCAGTAAAAAAGGTCCTTAAGAGAAAAAAAAATCAGATGAGATGGAAATTGAACTCGGCATAAGCTGAAAGCCTTTTCCTTCTCCTTCTCCTTCTCCTTCTCCTTCTCCTTCTTCTTCTTCTTTTTTTTTTTTTTTTAGAAATTCAAACTTAACATTGCCCTCCCCTTTTTCTTAACAGTATAGCATAGAAATAAAAGAAATATTATCTCTGTATGGTAGTACTTTGAAATAATGTTTAGTAGTAGCAAAATTATTTTAGATTATAAAGAAGATAAGGTTCCTGACTATTGAGTGAGCCAAGCCTGATGTACTTTTAAAAATTGGCTGAGGGCAGGGCCAGGAAGATTTTAAAATTCAGCAGTAGTTGCTATTCAGATGGTTGTTCTAGTATGAGTGCCAGTAAAAACTCACAGTGAAAGGTCTAATATATCACACGTTGGATTTGAAAACCGATGCTTGGGGTAACAAGGTAATCATTTGTGTGTGTGTGTGTGTGTGTGTGTGTGCTATTTTCTGTGCATGCACACGCACTCACAGGTTTGAAAGTGGCAAAGATTGGTGCTTTTAAAGATGCATTTGTATTATGTGAAAGACAAATAGGGAGTGAGGAAAAGAAAGATCAAAGCATTACTTAATTGTATCCAGTAACTAGGATCAAAATGGGGCCTGATACAGAAGTCCTGAACTCTCCCAACTGAGTTCTCTCTCTCTGACTATGAGAATTTCTGTTTTCTTCTCTGGCATTCAGAGAAAATGTCTAATTAACAAGGCAAGTGCAACTAGAAATGGTTCTACCATGTCATCTTTTAAAACTCAAGTGAAAAATTAATTTATTCAAATTATTATCTTATGCCTGACCTGCGTTGATATTTCTTTTTCTCTTATTAATGATTTAATATTGATTTACAAAATTACAGGATAATAGGGGTATAATTACATACCATCCCCCTCCATTGGAAACCGCAGAATTTTTTCCAAGTTTATAGGTATATATCTATAACTATCTATTTCCAAGTTTATAGGTATGTATCTATAACTATCTATTTCCCCCCGGTTTTTTCTATGGCCCTGCCTTCACTTTCTTTCTAAGACACACCTATACCCACTAATATTTTCAAATAACCTTCCTTTTTTCCCCTCTTCTAACTCAGATAAAAGAAACAGTGCCTGATTTCCTTTGTTTTCCAGATTCACTTCCCTTTTTAGTGATGGTATTAAAAAAACATATTTCCTAGTGACAAACTCTGTTGCTCCTGGTGGAATTTGGATTCCTAGCTCTCTGGTCTTTTTCCTTTACCCTTTGGGTAAGGAAATATCTCACCAGGTCAAAGGAGTTGGGAGGTTGACATCTCAGACTTGGTGTCTGAGGCTCCAGGATTAGCTCAAAGGGGGTTCTCCTCTCTCCCAGTCAGCAGTGTGTTCTGCTGTGACTGCTTCCTTCCGTGTTGAGGTAAAATGGCCCCGTCCACTGTTGGTGCTCTTAACTTGTATGTGTCTAGTTCAAATCCCGAACCCCTTCTCACCCCAACCACACATGAGCACCCACCTGAGGCTATACTATTTCTGCAGATGTCTCAGCTGTAGTTTGCTGAGGTTTGCTAAGCTTGATAGTTGTTGATCTTTGTTGTTTGGGGAGTCTGTGCTCATAGCCACGCCTCCCCACTTTGCTTTCTCAACAAGTGAAATACAACCCGTTTGGGAATCATATCTCAAGCCATGAGAGGCAGATAGAAAGTAAAGAAGGCATGAAAGCTGATTTCAGTTAAGTGTTGTGCTGAAGTTGATATTGTGATCAAAGATGACCATGATTGAGGGGGAATAGCTGAAGGCTCCTGGCTCACCTGATGGTTACTGCATTGTTTATTTTTATGTTGACTCTTTAGGGAACTATCATGTTGAAGACCCTATCAGATACTGAAAAGGTAAAGTGGCAATAATTTCAACTACCATAACCAGATCACCTATTAAAATATATACCAGCCTCATGTCTAGCACTTAAACATTTTGTGCAACTAATTTCTCACCACCCTATGGAGAAGCTACTATTTATTTCATAGAATAATACCTACTTAGAGGAGGTGATTTTTCCTCTATTTTTTTTTTAGTTGGTATACTTGAAAGAAAATAGGTAGAAAATAAAGACTTACCTTTATCTTTCACCTGACCTGGGAT